>NW_026700573.1:0-26300 GCF_030435755.1 Ochotona princeps
GCATGTGGAGCATTGGTTTGTGTGGGATGCTCTACCAGGTTCATTCCTACATAATGCACTCAAAGGGCATTAAGCCTAGAGTGTGAAAACTGAGTTTCCTTGAGAGCTGCATGGAAGCCTGATGGTGTGTGAAGTTAGTGAGCCAAATGGAGGTGTTCTCCCACAAGAACCACTCGGCTGATTCTTCTTCAATATGCGCTTCACCAACATGCAGTGTTTCCTTGATTGAATTAGCTCTCACACCAATATTTGCGCCTAGAGCCTTTGTATTGAGGGCTATCTGAAAATGGCTTTGGCGCTGAAGTTGTCTGTGAATGTGGAGTTGGTGGCATGTGAAACCCGCATGTGGAGCATTGGTTTGTGTGGGATGCTCTATCAGGTGCATTTCATTTATAGGCACTCAAAGGGCATTAAGCCTAGAGTGTGAAAACTGAGTTTCCTTGAGAGCTGCTTGGAAGCCTGATGGTGTGTGAAGTTAGTGAGCCAAATGGAGTTGTTCTCCCACAAGAACCACTCTGCTGATTCTTCTTCAATATGTGCTTCACCAACATGCAGTGTTTCCTTGATTGAATTAGCTCTCACACCAATATTTGCGCCTAGAGCCTTTGCATTTAGGGCTATCTGAAAATGGCTTTGGCGCTGAAGTTGTCTGTGAATGTGGAGTTGGTGGCATGTGAAACCCGCATGTGGAGCATTGGTTTGTGTGGGATGCTCTACCAGGTTCATTCCTACATAATGTACTCAAAGGGCATTAAGCCTAGAGTGTGAAAACTGAGTTTCCTTGAGAGCTGCTTGGAAGCCTGATGGTGTGTGAAGTTAGTGAGCCAAATGGAGTTGTTCTCCCACAAGAACCACTCGGCTGATTGTTCTTCAATATGCGCTTCACCAACATGCAGTGTTTCCTTGATTGAATCAGCTCTCACACCAATATTTGCGCCTAGAGCCTTTGCATTGAGGCTATCTGAAAATGGCTTTGGCGCTGAAGTTGTCTGTGAATGTGGAGTTGGTGGCATGTGAAACCCGCATGTGGAGCATTGGTTTGTGTGGGATGCTCTACCAGGTGCATTTCATTTATAGGCACTCAAAGGGCATTAAGCCTAGAGTGTGAAAACTGAGTTTCCTTGAGAGCTGCTTGGAAGCCTGATGGTGTGTGAAGTTAGTGAGCCCAAATGGAGGTGTTCTCCCACAAGAACCACTCTGCTGATTTTTCTTCAATATGCGCTTCACCAACATGCAGTGTTTCCTTGATTGAATTAGCTCTCACACCAATATTTGCGCCTAGAGCCTTTGCATTGAGGGCTATCTGAAAATGGCTTTGGCGCTGAAGTTGTCTGTGAATGTGGAGTTGGTGGCATGTGAAACCCGCATGTGGAGCATTGGTTTGTGTGGGATGCTCTACCAGGTTCATTCCTAGATAATGCACTCAAAGTGCATTAAGCCTAGAGTGTGAAAACTGAGTTTCCTTGAGAGCTGCTTGGAAGCCTGATGGTGTGTGAAGTTAGTGAGCCAAATGGAGGTGTTCTCCCACAAGAACCACTCGGCTGATTCTTCTTCAATATGTGCTTCACCAACATGCAGTGTTTCCTTGATTGAATTAGCTCTCACACCAATATTTGGGCCTGGAGCCTTTGCATTGAGGGCTATCTGAAAATGGCTTTGGCGCTGAAGTTGTCTGTGAATGTGGAGTTGGTGGCATGTGAAACCCGCATGTGGAGCATTGGTTTGTGTGGGATGCTCTACCAGGTTCATTCCTACATAATGCACTCAAAGGGCATTAAGCCTAGAGTGTGAAAACTGAGTTTCCTTGAGAGCTGCTTGGAAGCCTGATGGTGTGTGAAGTTAGTGAGCCAAATGGAGTTGTTCTTCCACAAGAACCATTCGGCTGATTCTTCTTCAATATGCGCTTCACCAACATGCAGTGTTTCCTTGATTGAATTAGCTCTCACACCAATATTTGCGCCTAGAGCCTTTGCATTGAGGGCTATCTGAAAACGGCTTTGGCGCTGAAGTTGTCTGTGAATGTGGAGTTGGTGGCATGTGAAACCCGCATGTGGAGCATTGGTTTGTGTGGGATGCTCTACCAGGTGCATTTCATTTATAGGCACTCAAAGGGCATTAAGCCTAGAGTGTGAAAACTGAGTTTCCTTGAGAGCTGCTTGGAAGCCTGATGGTGTGTGAAGTTAGTGAGCCAAATGGAGTTGTTCTCCCACAAGAACCACTCGGCTGATTGTTCTTCAATATGCGCTTCACCAACATGCAGTGTTTCCTTGATTGAATTAGCTCTCACACCAATATTTGCGCCTAGAGCCTTTGCATTGAGGGCTATCTGAAAATGGCTTTGGCGCTGAAGTTGTCTGTGAATGTGGAGTTGGTGGCATGTGAAACCCGCATGTGGAGCATTGGTTTGTGTGGGATGCTCTACCAGGTGCATTTCATTTATAGGCACTCAAAGGGCATTAAGCCTAGAGTGTGAAAACTGAGTTTCCTTGAGAGCTGCTTGGAAGCCTGATGGTGTGTGAAGTTAGTGAGCCAAATGGAGGTGTTCTCCCACAAGAACCACTCTGCTGATTCTTCTTCAATATGCGCTTCACCAACATGCAGTGTTTCCTTGATTGAATTAGCTCTCACACCAATATTTGCGCCTAGAGCCTTTGCATTGAGGGCTATCTGAAAATGGCTTTGGCGCTGAAGTTGTCTGTGAATGTGGAGTTGGTGGCATGTGAAACCCGCATGTGGAGCATTGGTTTGTGTGGGATGCTCTACCAGGTGCATTTCATTCCTAGGCACTCAAAGGGCATTAAGCCTAGAGTGTGAAAACTGAGTTTCCTTGAGAGCTGCTTGGAAGCCTGATGGTGTGTGAAGTTAGTGAGCCAAATGGAGTTGTTCTCCCACAAGAACCACTCGGCTGATTCTTCTTCAATATCGCTTCACCAACATGCAGTGTTTCCTTGATTGAATTAGCTCTCACACCAATATTTGCGCCTAGAGCCTTTGCATTGAGGGCTATCTGAAAATGGCTTTGGCGCTGAAGTTGTCTGTGAATGTGGAGTTGGTGGCATGTGAAACCCGCATGTGGAGCATTGGTTTGTGTGGGATGCTCTACCATGTTCTTTCCTACATAATGCACTCAAAGGGCATTAAGCCTAGAGTTTGAGAACTGAGTTTCCTTGAGAGCTGCTTGGAAGCCTGATGGTGTGTGAAGTTAGTGAACCAAATGGAGTTGTTCTCCCACAAGAACCACTCGGCTGATTCTTCTTCAATATGCGCTTCACCAACATGCAGTGTTTCCTTGATTGAATTAGCTCTCACACCAATATTTGGGCCTAGAGCCTTTGCATTGAGGGCTATCTGAAAATGGCTTTGGCGCTGAAGTTGTCTGTGAATGTGGAGTTGGTGGCATGTGAAACCCGCATGTGGAGCATTGGTTTGTGTGGGATGCTCTACCAGGTTCATTCCTAGATAATGCACTCAAAGGGCATTAAGCCTAGAGTGTGAAAACTGAATTTCCTTGAGAGCTGCATGGAAGCCTGATGGTGTGTGAAGTTAGTGAGCCAAATGGAGTTGTTCTCCCACAAGAACCACTCGGCTGATCCTTCTTCAATATGCGCTTCACCAACATGCAGTGTGTCCTTGATTGAATTAGCTCTCACACCAATATTTGCGCCTAGAGCCTTTGTATTGAGTGCTATCTGAAAATGGCTTTGGCGCTGAAGTTGTCTGTGAATGTGGAGTTGGTGGCATGTGAAACCCGCATGTGGAGCATTGGTTTGTGTGGGATGCTCTACCAGGTTCATTTCAGTCCTAGGCACTCAAAGGGCATTAAGCCTAGAGTGTGAAAACTGAGTTTCCTTGAGAGCTGCTTGGAAGCCTGATGGTGTGTGAAGTTAGTGAGCCAAATGGAGTTGTTCTCCCACAAGAACCACTCGGCTGATTCTTCTTCAATATGCGCTTCACCAACATGCAGTGTTTCCTTGATTGAATTAGCTCTCACACCAATATTTGCGCCTAGAGCCTTTGCATTGAGGGCTATCTGACAATGGCTTTGGCGCTGAAGTTGTCTGTGAATGTGGAGTTGGTGGCATGTGAAACCCGCATGTGGAGCATTGGTTTGTGTGGGATGCTCTACCAGGTTCATTCCTAGATAATGCACTCAAAGTGCATTAAGCATAGAGTGTGAAAGCTGAGTTTCCTTGAGAGCTGCTTGGAAGCCTGATGGTGTGTGAAGTTAGTGAGCCAAATGGAGTTGTTCTCCCACAAGAACCACTCGGCTGATTCTTCTTCAATATGCGCTTCACCAACATGCAGTGTTTCCTTGATTGAATTAGCTCTCACACCAATATTTGCGCCTAGAGCCTTTGCATTGAGAGCTATCTGAAAATGGCTTTGGCGCTGAAGTTGTCTGTTAATGTGGAGTTGGTGGCATGTGAAACCCGCATGTGGAGCATTGGTTTGTGTGGGATGCTCTACCAGGTGCATTTCATTCCTAGGCACTCAAACGGCATTAAGCCTAGAGTGTGAAAACTGAGTTTCCTTGAGAGCTGCTTGGAAGCCTGATGGTGTGTGAAGTTAGTGAGCCAAATGGAGTTGTTCTCCCACAAGAACCACTCTGCTGATTCTTCTTCAATATGTGCTTCACCAACATGCAGTGTTTCCTTGATTGAATTAGCTCTCACACCAATATTTGCGCCTAGAGCCTTTGCATTGAGGGCTATCTGAAAACGGCTTTGGCGCTGAAGTTGTCTGTGAATGTGGAGTTGGTGGCATGTGAAACCCGCATGTGGAGCATTCTTTTGTGTGAGATGCTCTACCAGGTGCATTTCATTCCTACGCACTCAAAGGGCATTAAGCCTAGAGTGTGAAAACTGAGTTTCCTTGAGAGCTGCTTGGAAGCCTGATGGTGTGTGAAGTTAGTGAGCCAAATGGAGTTGTTCTCCCACAAGAACCACTCGGCTGATTGTTCTTCAATATGCGCTTCACCAACATGCAGTGTTTCCTTGATTGAATCAGCTCTCACACCAATATTTGCGCCTAGAGCCTTTGCATTGAGGGCTATCTGAAAATGGCTTTGGCGCTGAAGTTGTCTGTGAATGTGGAGTTGGTGGCATGTGAAACCCGCATGTGGAGCATTGGTTTGTGTGGGATGCTCTACCAGGTGCATTTCATTTATAGGCACTCAAAGGGCATTAAGCCTAGAGTGTGAAAACTGAGTTTCCTTGAGAGCTGCTTGGAAGCCTGATGGTGTGTGAAGTTAGTGAGCCAAATGGAGGTGTTCTCCCACAAGAACCACTCTGCTGATTCTTCTTCAATATGCGCTTCACCAACATGCAGTGTTTCCTTGATTGAATTAGCTCTCACACCAATATTTGCGCCTAGAGCCTTTGCATTGAGGGCTATCTGAAAATGGCTTTGGCGCTGAAGTTGTCTGTGAATGTGGAGTTGGTGGCATGTGAAACCCGCATGTGGAGCATTGGTTTGTGTGGGATGCTCTACCAGGTTCATTCCTAGATAATGCACTCAAAGGGCATTAATCCTAGAGTGTGAAAACTGAATTTCCTTGAGAGCTGCATGGAAGCCTGATGGTGTGTGAAGTTAGTGAGCCAAATGGAGTTGTTCTCCCACAAGAACCACTCGGCTGATCCTTCTTCAATATGCGCTTCACCAACATGCAGTGTGTCCTTGATTGAATTAGCTCTCACACCAATATTTGCGCCTAGAGCCTTTGTATTGAGTGCTATCTGAAAATGGCTTTGGCGCTGAAGTTGTCTGTGAATGTGGAGTTGGTGGCATGTGAAACCCGCATGTGGAGCATTGGTTTGTGTGGGATGCTCTACCAGGTTCATTTCATTCCTAGGCACTCAAAGGGCATTAAGCCTAGAGTGTGAAAACTGAGTTTCCTTGAGAGCTGCTTGGAAGCCTGATGGTGTGTGAAGTTAGTGAGCCAAATGGAGTTGTTCTCCCACAAGAACCACTCGGCTGATTCTTCTTCAATATGCGCTTCAATAACATGCAGTGTTTCCTTGATTGAATTAGCTCTCACACCAATATTTGCGCCTAGAGCCTTTGCATTGAGGGCTATCTGACAATGGCTTTGGCGCTGAAGTTGTCTGTGAATGTGGAGTTGGTGGCATGTGAAACCCGCATGTGGAGCATTGGTTTGTGTGGGATGCTCTACCAGGTTCATTCCTAGATAATGCACTCAAAGTGCATTAAGCATAGAGTGTGAAAGCTGAGTTTCCTTGAGAGCTGCTTGGAAGCCTGATGGTGTGTGAAGTTAGTGAGCCAAATGGAGTTGTTCTCCCACAAGAACCACTCGGCTGATTCTTCTTCAATATGCGCTTCACCAACATGCAGTGTTTCCTTGATTGAATTAGCTCTCACACCAATATTTGCGCCTAGAGCCTTTGCATTGAGAGCTATCTGAAAATGGCTTTGGCGCTGAAGTTGTCTGTGAATGTGGAGTTGGTGGCATGTGAAACCCGCATGTGGAGCATTGGTTTGTGTGGGATGCTCTACCAGGTTCATTCCTACATAATGCACTCAAAGGGCATTAAGCCTAGAGTGTGAAAACTGAGTTTCCTTGAGAGCTGCATGGAAGCCTGATGGTGTGTGAAGTTAGTGAGCCAAATGGAGGTGTTCTCCCACAAGAACCACTCGGCTGATTCTTCTTCAATATGCGCTTCACCAACATGCAGTGTTTCCTTGATTGAATTAGCTCTCACACCAATATTTGCGCCTAGAGCCTTTGTGTTGAGGGCTATCTGAAAATGGCTTTGGCGCTGAAGTTGTCTGTGAATGTGGAGTTGGTGGCATGTGAAACCCGCATGTGGAGCATTGGTTTGTGTGGGATGCTCTACCAGGTGCATTTCATTCCTAGGCACTCAAAGGGCATTAAGCCTAGAGTGTGAAAACTGAGTTTCCTTGAGAGCTGCTTGGAAGCCTGATGGTGTGTGAAGTTAGTGAGCCAAATGGAGTTGTTCTCCCACAAGAACCACTCTGCTGATTCTTCTTCAATATGTGCTTCACCAACATGCAGTGTTTCCTTGATTGAATTAGCTCTCACACCAATATTTGCGCCTAGAGCCTTTGCATTGAGGGCTATCTGAAAATGGCTTTGGCGCTGAAGTTGTCTGTGAATGTGGAGTTGGTGGCATGTGAAACTCGCATGTGGAGCATTGGTTTGTGTGGGATGCTCTACCAGGTTCATTCCTACATAATGTACTCAAAGGGCATTAAGCCTAGAGTGTGAAAACTGAGTTTCCTTGAGAGCTGCTTGGAAGCCTGATGGTGTGTGAAGTTAGTGAGCCAAATGGAGTTGTTCTCCCACAAGAACCACTCGGCTGATTCTTCTTCAATATGCGCTTCACCAACATGCAGTGTTTCCTTGATTGAATCAGCTCTCACACCAATATTTGCGCCTAGAGCCTTTGCATTGAGGGCTATCTGAAAATGGCTTTGGCGCTGAAGTTGTCTGTGAATGTGGAGTTGGTGGCATGTGAAACCCGCATGTGGAGCATTGGTTTGTGTGGGATGCTCTACCAGGTGCATTTCATTTATAGGCACTCAAAGGGCATTAAGCCTAGAGTGTGAAAACTGAGTTTCCTTGAGAGCTGCTTGGAAGCCTGATGGTGTGTGAAGTTAGTGAGCCAAATGGAGGTGTTCTCCCACAAGAACCACTCTGCTGATTCTTCTTCAATATGCGCTTCACCAACATGCAGTGTTTCCTTGATTGAATTAGCTCTCACACCAATATTTGCGCCTAGAGCCTTTGCATTGAGGGCTATCTGAAAACGGCTTTGGCGCTGAAGTTGTCTGTGAATGTGGAGTTGGTGGCATGTGAAACCCGCATGTGGAGCATTGGTTTGTGTGGGATGCTCTACCAGGTGCATTTCATTTATAGGCACTCAAAGGGCATTAAGCCTAGAGTGTGAAAACTGAGTTTCCTTGAGAGCTGCTTGGAAGCCTGATGGTGTGTGAAGTTAGTGAGCCAAATGGAGGTGTTCTCCCACAAGAACCACTCTGCTGATTCTTCTTCAATATGCGCTTCACCAACATGCAGTGTTTCCTTGATTGAATCAGCTCTCACACCAATATTTGCGCCTAGAGCCTTTGCATTGAGGGCTATCTGAAAATGGCTTTGGCGCTGAAGTTGTCTGTGAATGTGGAGTTGGTGGCATGTGAAACCCGCCTGTGGAGCATTGGTTTGTGTGGGATGCTCTACCAGGTTCATTCCTACATAATGCACTCAAAGGGCATTAAGCCTAGAGTGTGAAAACTGAGTTTCCTTGAGAGCTGCTTGGAAGCCTGATGGTGTGTGAAGTTAGTGAGCCAAATGGAGTTGTTCTCCCACAAGAACCACTCGGCTGATTCTTCTTCAATATGCGCTTCACCAACATGCAGTGTTTCCTTGATTGAATTAGCTCTCACACCAATATTTGCGCCTAGAGCCTTTGCATTGAGGGCTATCTGAAAACGGCTTTGGCGCTGAAGTTGTCTGTGAATGTGGAGTTGGTGGCATGTGAAACCCGCATGTGGAGCATTCTTTTGTGTGAGATGCTCTACCAGGTGCATTTCATTCCTAGGCACTCAAATGGCATTAAGCCTAGAGTGTGAAAACTGAGTTTCCTTGAGAGCTGCTTGGAAGCCTGATGGTGTGTGAAGTTAGTGAGCCAAATGGAGTTGTTCTCCCACAAGAACCACTCGGCTGATTCTTCTTCAATATGCGCTTCACCAACATGCAGTGTTTCCTTGATTGAATTAGCTCTCACACCAATATTTGGACCTGGAGCCTTTGCATTGAGGGCTACCTGAAAACGGCTTTGGCGCTGAAGTTGTCTGTGAATGTGGAGTTGGTGGCATGTGAAACCCGCATGTGGAGCATTGGTTTGTGTGATAAGCTCACCAAGCTTCATTTCATTCCTAGGCACTTAAGGGCATTAAGCCTAGAGTGTGAAAACTGAGTTTCCTTGAGAGCTGCTTGGAAGCCTGATGGTGTGTGAAGTTAGTGAGCCAAATGGAGTTGTTCTCCCACAAGAACCACTCGGCTGATTCTTCTTCAATATGCTCTTCACCAACATGCAGTGTTTCCTTGATTGAATTAGCTCTCACACCAATATTTGGGCCTTGAGCCTTTGTGTTGAGGGCTATCTGAAAATGGCTTTGGCGCTGAAGTTGTCTGTGAATGTGGAGTTGGTGGCATGTGAAACCCACATGTGGAGCATTGGTTTGTGTGGGATGCTCTATCAGGTTCATTCCTAGGCACTCAAAGGGCATTAAGCCTAGAGTGTGAAAACTGAGTTTCCTTGAGAGCTGCTTGGAAGCCTGATGGTGTGTGAAGTTAGTGAGCCAAATGGAGTTGTTCTCCCACAAGAACCACTCGGCTGATTCTTCTTCAATATGTGCTTCACCAACATGCAGTGTTTCCTTGATTGAATTAGCTCTCACAAAAATATTTGCGCCTAGAGCCTTTGTATTGAGAGCTATCTGAAAACGGCTTTGGCGCTGAAGTTGTCTGTGAATGTGGAGTTGGTGGCATGTGAAACCCGCCTGTGGAGCATTGGTTTGTGTGGGATGCTCTACCAGGTGCATTTCATTCCTTGGCACTCAAAGGGCATTAAGCCTAGAGTGTGAAAACTGAGTTTCCTTGAGAGCTGCTTGGAAGCCTGATGGTGTGTGAAGTTAGTGAGCCAAATGGAGTTGTTCTCCCACAAGAACCACTCGGCTGATTCTTCTTCAATATGTGCTTCACCAACATGCAGTGTTTCCTTGATTGAATTAGCTCTCACACCAATATTTGCGTCTAGAGCCTTTGCATTGAGGGCTATCTGAAAATGGCTTTGGCGCTGAAGTTGTCTGTGAATGTGGAGTTGGTGGCATGTGAAACCCGCCTGTGGAGCATTGGTTTGTGTAGGATGCTCTACCAGGTGCATTCCTAGATAATGCACTCAAAGGGCATTAAGCCTAGAGTGTGAAAACTGAGTTTCCTTGAGAGCTGCTTGGAAGCCTGATGGTGTGTGAAGTTAGTGAGCCAAATGGAGTTGTTGTCCCAAAAGAACCACTCGGCTGATTCTTCTTCAATATGTGCTTCACCAACATGCAGTGTTTCCTTGATTGAATTCGCTCTCACACCAATATTTGGGCCTGGAGCCTTTGCATTGAGGGCTACCTGAAAACAGCTTTGGCGCTGAAGTTGTCTGTGAATGTGGAGTTGGTGGCATGTGAAACCCGCATGTGGAGCATTGGTTTGTGTGGGATGCTCTATCAGGTTCATTCCTACATAATGCACTCAAAGGGCATTAAGCCTAGAGTGTGAAAACTGAGTTTCCTTGAGAGCTGCTTGGAAGCCTGATGGTGTGTGAAGTTTGTGAGCCAAATGGAGTTGTTCTCCCACAAGAACCACTCGCCTGATTCTTCTTCAATATGCGCTTCACCAACATGCAGTGTTTCCTTGACTGAATTAGCTCTCACACCAATATTTGCGTCTAGAGCCTTTGTATTGAGAACTATCTGAAAACGGCGTTGGCGCTGAAGTTGTCTGTGAATGTGGAGTTGGTGGCATGTGAAACCCGCATGTGGAGCATTGGTTTGTGTGGGAATCTCACCAAGCTTCATTTCAGTCCTAGGCACTCAAAGGGCATTAAGCCTAGAGTGTGAAAACTGAGTTTCCTTGAGAGCTGCTTGGAAGCCTGATGGTGTGTGAAGTTAGTGAGCCAAATGGAGTTGTTCTCCCACAAGAACCACTCGGCTGATTCTTCTTCAATATGCGCTTCACCAACATGCAGTGTTTCCTTGATTGAATTAGCTCTCACACCAATATTTGCGCCTAGAGCCTTTGCATTGAGGGCTATCTGAAAATGGCTTTGGCGCTGAATTTGTCTGTGAATGTGGAGTTGGTGGCATGTGAAACCCGCATGTGGAGCATTGGTTTGTGTGGGATGCTCTACCAGGTTCATTCCTACATAATGCACTCAAAGGGCATTAAGCCTAGAGTGTGAAAACTGAGTTTCCTTGAGAGCTGCTTGGAAGCCTGATGGTGTGTGAAGTTAGTGAGCCAAATGGAGTTGTTCTCCCACAAGAACCACTCGGCTGATTCTTCTTCAATATGCGCTTCACCAACATGCAGTGTTTCCTTGATTGAATTAGCTCTCACACCAATATTTGCGCCTAGAGCCTTTGTATTGAGGGCTATCTGAAAACGGCTTTGGCGCTGAAGTTGTCTGTGAATGTGGAGTTGGTGGCATGTGAAACCCGCCTGTGGAGCATTGGTTTGTGTGATAAGCTCACCAAGCTTCATTTCAGTCCTAGGCACTCAAAGGGCATTAAGCCTAGAGTGTGAAAACTGAGTTTCCTTGAGAGCTGCTTGGAAGCCTGATGGTGTGTGAAGTTAGTGAGCCAAATGGAGTTGTTCTCCCACAAGAACCACTCGGCTGATTCTTCTTCAATATGCGCTTCACCAACATGCAGTGTTTCCTTGATTGAATTAGCTCTCACACCAATATTTGCACCTAGAGCCTTTGCATTGAGAGCTATCTGAAAACGGCTTTGGCGCTGAAGTTGTCTGTGAATGTGGAGTTGGTGGCATGTGAAACCCGCCTGCGGAGCATTGGTTTGTGTGGGATGCTCTACCAGGTTCATTCCTAGATAATGCACTCAAAGGGCATTAAGCCTAGAGTGTGAAAACTGAGTTTCCTTGAGAGCTGCATGGAAGCCTGATGGTGTGTGAAGTTAGTGAGCCAAATGGAGTTGTTCTCCCACAAGAACCACTCGGCTGATTGTTCTTCAATATGCGCTTCACCAACATGCAGTGTTTCCTTGATTGAATCAGCTCTCACACCAATATTTGCGCCTAGAGCCTTTGCATTGAGGGCTATCTGAAAATGGCTTTGGCGCTGAAGTTGTCTGTGAATGTGGAGTTGGTGGCATGTGAAACCCGCATGTGGAGCATTGGTTTGTGTGGGATGCTCTACCAGGTGCATTTCATTTATAGGCACTCAAAGGGCATTAAGCCTAGAGTGTGAAAACTGAGTTTCCTTGAGAGCTGCTTGGAAGCCTGATGGTGTGTGAAGTTAGTGAGCCAAATGGAGGTGTTCTCCCACAAGAACCACTCTGCTGATTCTTCTTCAATATGCGCTTCACCAACATGCAGTGTTTCCTTGATTGAATTAGCTCTCACACCAATATTTGCGCCTAGAGCCTTTGCATTGAGGGCTATCTGAAAATGGCTTTGGCGCTGAAGTTGTCTGTGAATGTGGAGTTGGTGGCATGTGAAACCCGCATGTGGAGCATTGGTTTGTGTGGGATGCTCTACCAGGTGCATTTCATTTATAGGCACTCAAAGGGCATTAAGCCTAGAGTGTGAAAACTGAGTTTCCTTGAGAGCTGCTTGGAAGCCTGATGGTGTGTGAAGTTAGTGAGCCAAATGGAGGTGTTCTCCCACAAGAACCACTCGGCTGATTCTTCTTCAATATGCGCTTCACCAACATGCAGTGTTTCCTTGATTGAATCAGCTCTCACACCAATATTTGCGCCTAGAGCCTTTGCATTGAGGGCTTTCTGAAAATGGCTTTGGCGCTGAAGTTGTCTGTGAATGTGGAGTTGGTGGCATGTGAAACCCGCATGTGGAGCATTGGTTTGTGTGGGATGCTCTACCAGGTGCATTTCATTTATAGGCACTCAAAGGGCATTAAGCCTAGAGTGTGAAAACTGAGTTTCCTTGAGAGCTGCTTGGAAGCCTGATGGTGTGTGAAGTTAGTGAGCCAAATGGAGGTGTTCTCCCACAAGAACCACTCTGCTGATTCTTCTTCAATATGCGCTTCACCAACATGCAGTGTTTCCTTGATTGAATTAGCTCTCACACCAATATTTGCGCCTAGAGCCTTTGCATTGAGGGCTATCTGAAAATGGCTTTGGCGCTGAAGTTGTCTGTGAATGTGGAGTTGGTGGCATGTGAAACCCGCATGTGGAGCATTGGTTTGTGTGGGATGCTCTACCAGGTTCATTCCTACATAATGCACTCAAAGGGCATTAAGCCTAGAGTGTGAAAACTGAGTTTCCTTGAGAGCTGCTTGGAAGCCTGATGGTGTGTGAAGTTAGTGAGCCAAATGGAGTTGTTCTCCCACAAGAACCACTCGGCTGATTCTTCTTCAATATGCGCTTCACCAACATGCAGTGTTTCCTTGATTGAATTAGCTCTCACACCAATATTTGCGCCTAGAGCCTTTGCATTGAGGGCTATCTGAAAACGGCTTTGGCGCTGAAGTTGTCTGTGAATGTGGAGTTGGTGGCATGTGAAACCCGCATGTGGAGCATTCTTTTGTGTGAGATGCTCTACCAGGTGCATTTCATTCCTAGGCACTCAAAGGGCATTAAGCCTAGAGTGTGAAAACTGAGTTTCCTTGAGAGCTGCTTGGAAGCCTGATGGTGTGTGAAGTTAGTGAGCCAAATGGAGTTGTTCTCCCACAAGAACCACTCGGCTGATTCTTCTTCAATATGCGCTTCACCAACATGCAGTGTTTCCTTGATTGAATTAGCTCTCACACCAATATTTGGACCTGGAGCCTTTGCATTGAGGGCTACCTGAAAACGGCTTTGGCGCTGAAGTTGTCTGTGAATGTGGAGTTGGTGGCATGTGAAACCGCATGTGGAGCATTGGTTTGTGTGATAAGCTCACCAAGCTTCATTTCATTCCTAGGCACTCAAGGGCATTAAGCCTAGAGTGTGAAAACTGAGTTTCCTTGAGAGCTGCTTGGAAGCCTGATGGTGTGTGAAGTTAGTGAGCCAAATGGAGTTGTTCTCACCACAAGAACCACTCGGCTGATTCTTCTTCAATATGCTCTTCACCAACATGCAGTGTTTCCTTGATTGAATTAGCTCTCACACCAATATTTGGGCCTTGAGCCTTTGTGTTGAGGGCTATCTGAAAATGGCTTTGGCGCTGAAGTTGTCTGTGAATGTGGAGTTGGTGGCATGTGAAACCCACATGTGGAGCATTGGTTTGTGTGGGATGCTCTATCAGGATCATTCCTAGGCACTCAAAGGGCATTAAGCCTAGAGTGTGAAAACTGAGTTTCCTTGAGAGCTGCTTGGAAGCCTGATGGTGTGTGAAGTTAGTGAGCCAAATGGAGTTGTTCTCCCACAAGAACCACTCGGCTGATTCTTCTTCAATATGTGCTTCACCAACATGCAGTGTTTCCTTGATTGAATTAGCTCTCACAAAAAATATTTGCGCCTAGAGCCTTTGTATTGGAGAGCTATCTGAAAACGGCTTTGGCGCTGAAGTTGTCTGTGAATGTGGAGTTGGTGGCATGTGAAACCCGCCTGTGGAGCATTGGTTTGTGTGGGATGCTCTACCAGGTGCATTTCATTCCTTGCACTCAAAGGGCATTAAGCCTAGAGTGTGAAAACTGAGTTTCCTTGAGAGCTGCTTGGAAGCCTGATGGTGTGTGAAGTTAGTGAGCCAAATGGAGTTGTTCTCCCACAAGAACACTCGGCTGATTCTTCTTCAATATGTGCTTCACCAACATGCAGTGTTTCCTTGATTGAATTAGCTCTCACAAATATATTTGCGCCTAGAGCCTTTGTATTGAGAGCTATCTGAAAACGGCTTTGGCGCTGATGTTGTCTGTGAATGTGGAGTTGGTGGCATGTGAAACCCGCCTGTGGAGCATTGGTTTGTGTGGGATGCTCTACCAGGTGCATTCCTACATAATGCACTCAAAGGGCATTAAGCCTAGAGTGTGAAAACCTGAGTTTCCTTGATAGCTGCTTGGAAGCCTGATGGTGTGTGAAGTTAGTGAGCCAAATGGAGTTGTTCTCCCACAAGAACCACTCGGCTGATTCTTCTTCAATATGCGCTTCACCAACATGCAGTGTTTCCTTGATTGAATTAGCTCTCACACCAATATTTGCGTCTAGAGCCTTTGCATTGAGGGCTATCTGAAAATGGCTTTGGCGCTGAAGTTGTCTGTGAATGTGGAGTTGGTGGCATGTGAAACCCGCATGTGGAGCATTGGTTTGTGTGGGATGCTCTACCAGGTTCATTTCATTTATAGGCACTCAAAGGGCATTAAGCCTAGAGTGTGAAAACTGAGGTTTCCTTGAGAGCTGCTTGGAAGCCTGATGGTGTGTGAAGTTAGTGAGCCAAATGGAGTTGTTGTCCCAAAAGAACCACTCGGCTGATTCTTCTTCAATATGTGCTTCACCAACATGCAGTGTTTCCTTGATTGAATTCGCTCTCACACCAATATTTGGGCCTGGAGCCTTTGCATTGAGGGCTACCTGAAAACAGCTTTGGCGCTGAAGTTGTCTGTGAATGTGGAGTTGGTGGCATGTGAAACCCGCATGTGGAGCATTGGTTTGTGTGGGATGCTCTATCAGGTTCATTCCTACATAATGCACTCAAAGGGCATTAAGCCTAGAGTGTGAAAACTGAGTTTCCTTGAGAGCTGCTTGGAAGCCTGATGGTGTGTGAAGTTTGTGAGCCAAATGGAGTTGTTCTCCCACAAGAACCACTCGCCTGATTCTTCTTCAATATGCGCTTCACCAACATGCAGTGTTTCCTTGACTGAATTAGCTCTCACACCAATATTTGCGTCTAGAGCCTTTGTATTGAGAACTATCTGAAAACGGCGTTGGCGCTGAAGTTGTCTGTGAATGTGGAGTTGGTGGCATGTGAAACCCGCATGTGGAGCATTGGTTTGTGTGGGAATCTCACCAAGCTTCATTTCAGTCCTAGGCACTCAAAGGGCATTAAGCCTAGAGTGTGAAAACTGAGTTTCCTTGAGAGCTGCTTGGAAGCCTGATGGTGTGTGAAGTTAGTGAGCCAATGGAGTTGTTCTCCCACAAGAACCACTCGGCTGATTCTTCTTCAGTATGCGCTTCACCAACATGCAGTGTTTCCTTGATTGAATTAGCTCTCACACCAATATTTGCGCCTAGAGCCTTTGCATTGAGGGCTATCTGAAAATGGCTTTGGCGCTGAAGTTGTCTGTGAATGTGGAGTTGGTGGCATGTGAAACCCGCATGTGGAGCATTGGTTGTGTGGTGATGCTCTACCAGGTTCATTCCTACATAATGCACTCAAAGGGCATTAAGCCTAGAGTGTGAAAACTGAGTTTCCTTGAGAGCTGCTTGGAAGCCTGATGGTGTGTGAAGTTAGTGAGCCAAATGGAGTTGTTCTCCCACAAGAACCACTCGGCTGATTCTTCTTCAATATGCGCTTCACCAACATGCAGTGTTTCTTGATTGAATTAGCTCTCACACCAATATTTGCGCCTAGAGCCTTTGTATTGAGAGCTATCTGAAAACGGCTTTGGCGCTGAAGTTGTCTGTGAATGTGGAGTTGGTAGCATGTGAAACCCGCCTGTGGAGGCATTGGTTTGTGTGATAAGCTCACCAAGCTTCATTTCAGTCGTTGGCAACTCAAAGGGCATTAAGCCTAGAGTGTGAAAACTGAGTTTCCTTGAGAGCTGCATGGAAGCCTGATGGTGTGTGAAGTTAGTGAGCCAAATGGAGTTGTTCTCCCACAAGAACCACTCGGCTGATTCTTCTTCAATGTGCGCTTCACCAACATGCAGTGTTTCCTTGATTGAATTAGCTCTCACACCAATATTTGCACCTAGAGCCTTTGCATTGAGAGCTATCTGAAAACGGCTTTGGCGCTGAAGTTGTCTGTGAATGTGGAGTTGGTGGCATGTGAAACCCGCCTGCGGAGCATTGGTTTGTGTGGGATGCTCTACCAGGTTCATTCCTAGATAATGCACTCAAAGGGCATTAAGCCTAGAGTGTGAAAACTGAGTTTCCTTGAGAGCTGCATGGAAGCCTGATGGTGTGTGAAGTTAGTGAGCCAAATGGAGTTGTTCTCCCACAAGAACCACTCGGCTGATTCTTCTTCAATATGCGCTTCACCAACATACAGTGTTTCCTTGATTGAATCAGCTCTCACACCAATATTTGCGTCTAGAGCCTTTGCATTGAGGGCTATCTGAAAATGGCTTTGGCGCTGAAGTTGTCTGTGAATGTGGAGTTGGTGGCATGTGAAACCCGCATGTGGAGCATTGGTTCGTGTGGGATGCTCTACCAGGTTCATTTCATTCCTAGGCACTCAAAGGGCATTAAGCCTAGAGTGTGAAAACTGAGTTTCCTTGAGAGCTGCTTGGAAGCCCGATGGTGTGTGAAGTTAGTGAGCCAAATGGAGTTGTTCTCCCACAAGAACCACTCGGCTGATTCTTCTTCAATATGCGCTTCACTAACATGCAGTGTTTCCTTGATTGAATTAGCTCTCACACCAATATTTGCGACTAGAGCCTTTGCATTGAGAGCTATCTGAAAATGGCTTTGGCGCTGAAGTTGTCTGTGAATGTGGAGTTGGTGGCATGTGAAACCCGCCTGTGGAGCATTGGTTTGTGTGATAAGCTCACCAAGCTTCATTTCAGTCCTAGGCACTCAAAGGGCATTAAGCCTAGAGTGTGAAAACTGAGTTTCCTTGAGAGCTGCTTGGAAGCCTGATGGTGTGTGAAGTTAGTGAGCCAAATGGAGTTGTTCTCCCACAAGAACCACTCGGCTGATTCTTCTTCAATATACGCTTCACCAACATGCAATGTTTCCTTGATTGAATTAGCTCTCACACCAATATTTGCGCCTAGAGAATTTGTGTTGAGAGCTATCTGAAAACGGCTTTGGCGCTGAAGTTGTCTGTGAATGTGGAGTTGGTGGCATGTGAAACCCGCATGTGGAGCATTGGTTTGTGTGGGATGCTCTATCAGGTTCATTCCTACATAAGGCACTCAAAGGACATTAAGCCTAGAGTGTGAAAACTGAGTTTCCTTGAGAGCTGCTTGGAAGCCTGATGGTGTGTGAAGTTAGTGAGCCAAATGGAGTTGTTCTCCCACAAGAACCACTCGGCTGATTCTTCTTCAATATGCACTTCACCAACATGCAGTGTTTCCTTGATTGAATTAGCTCTCACACCAATATTTGGGCCTGGTGCCTTTGCATTGAGGGCTACCTGAAAATGGCTTTGGCGCTGAAGTTGTCTGTGAATGTGGAGTTGGTGGCATGTGAAACCCGCCTGTGGAGCA
This sequence comes from Ochotona princeps, assembly GCF_030435755.1. Lineage (NCBI taxonomy): Eukaryota > Metazoa > Chordata > Mammalia > Lagomorpha > Ochotonidae > Ochotona > Ochotona princeps. Next base: position 18,075 of record NW_026700573.1, read on the forward strand.
TTGGTTTGTTTGATAAGCTCACTAAGGTTCATTTGAGTCCTAGGCACTCAAAGGGCATTAAGCCTAGAGTGTGAAAACTGAGTTTCCTTGAGAGCTGCTTGGAAGCCTGATGGTGTGTGAAGATAGTGAGCCAAATGGAGTTGTTCTCCCACAAGAACCACTCAGCTGATTCTTCTTCAATATGCGCTTCACCAACATGCAGTGTTTCCTTGATTGAATTAGCTCTCACACCAATATTTGCGCCTAGAGCCTTTGTGTTGAGGGCTATCTGAAAACGACTTTGGCGCTGAAGTTGTCTGTGAATGTGGAGTTGGTGGCATGTGAAACCCGCCTGTGGAGCATTGGTTTGTGTGGGATGCTCTATCAGGTTCATTCCTACATAATGCACTCAAAGGGCATTAAGCCTAGAGTGTGAAAACTGAGTTTCCTTGAGAGCTGCTTGGAAGCCTGATGGTGTGTGAAGTTTGTGAGCCAAATGGAGTTGTTCTCCCACAAGAACCACTCGGCTGATTCTTCTTCAATATGCGCTTCACCAACATGCAGTGTTTCCTTGATTGAATTAGCTCTCACACCAATATTTGCGTCTAGAGCCTTTGTATTGAGAACTATCTGAAAACGGCTTTGGCGCTGAAGTTGTCTGTGAATGTGGAGTTGGTGGCATGTGAAACCCGCATGTGGAGCATTGGTTTGTGTGGGATGCTCTACCAGGTTCATTTCATTTATAGGCACTCAAAGGGCATTAAGCCTAGAGTGTGAAAACTGAGTTTCCTTGAGAGCTGCTTGGAAGCCTGATGGTGTGTGAAGTTAGTGAGCCAAATGGAGTTGTTCTCCCACAAGAACCACTCGGCTGATTCTTCTTCAATATGCGCTTCACTAACATGCAGTGTTTCCTTGATTGAATTAGCTCTCACACCAATATTTGCGCCTAGAGCCTTTGCATTGAGAGCTATCTGAAAATGGCTTTGGCGCTGAAGTTGTCTGTGAATGTGGAGTTGGTGGCATGTGAAACCCGCCTGTGGAGCATTGGTTTGTGTGATAAGCTCACCAAGCTTCATTTCAGTCCTAGGCACTCAAAGGGCATTAAGCCTAGAGTGTGAAAACTGAGTTTCCTTGAGAGCTGCTTGGAAGCCTGATGGTGTGTGAAGTTAGTGAGCCAAATGGAGTTGTTCTCCCACAAGAACCACTCGGCTGATTCTTCTTCAATATGCGCTTCACCAACATGCAATGTTTCCTTGATTGAATTAGCTCTCACACCAATATTTGCATCTAGAGCCTTTGTGTTGAGTGCTATCTGAAAATGGCTTTGGCGCTGAAGTTGTCTGTGAATGTGGAGTTGGTGGCATGTGAAACCCGCATGTGGAGCATTGGTTTGTGTGGGATGCTCTATCAGGTTCATTCCTACATAATGCACTCAAAGGACATTAAGCCTAGAGTGTGAAAACTGAGTTTCCTTGAGAGCTGCTTGGAAGCCTGATGGTGTGTGAAGTTAGTGAGCCAAATGGAGTTGTTCTCCCACAAGAACCACTCGGCTGATTCTTCTTCAATATGCGCTTCACCAACATGCAGTGTTTCCTTGATTGAATTAGCTCTCACACCAATATTTGCGCCTAGAGCCTTTGTATTGAGAGCTATCTGAAAACGGCTTTGGCGCTGAAGTTGTCTGTGAATGTGGAGTTGGTAGCATGTGAAACCCTCCTGTGGAGCATTGGTTCATGTGGGATGCTCTACCAGGTGCATTTCATTCCTAGGCACTCAAAGGGCATTAAGCCTAGAGTGTGAAAACTGAGTTTCCTTGAGAGCTGCTTGGAAGCCTGATGGTGTGTGAAGTTAGTGAGCCAAATGGAGTTGTTCTCCCACAAGAACCACTCGGCTGATTCTTCTTCAATATGCGCTTCACCAACATGCAGTGTTTCCTTGATTGAATTAGCTCTCACACCAATATTTGCGCCTAGAGCCTTTGCATTGAGGGCTATCTGAAAATGGCTTTGGCGCTGAAGTTGTCTGTGAATGTGGAGTTGGTGGCATGTGAAACCCGCATGTGGAGCATTGGTTTGTGTGGGATGCTCTACCAGGTTCATTGCTAGATAATGCACTCAAAGGGCATTAAGCCTAGAGTGTGAAAACTGAGTTTCCTTGAGAGCTGCTTGGAAGCCTGATGGTGTGTGAAGTTAGTGAGCCAAATGGAGTTGTTCTCCCACAAGAACCACTCGGCTGATTCTTCTTCAATATGCGCTTCATCAACATGCAGTGTTTCCTTGATTGAATTAGCTCTCACACCAATATTTGCGCCTAGAGCCTTTGTATTGAGAGCTATCTGAAAACGGCTTTGGCGCTGAAGTTGTCTGTGAATGTGGAGTTGGTGGCATGTGAAACCCGCCTGTGGAGCATTGGTTTGTGTGATAAGCTGACCAAGCTTCATTTCAGTCGTAGGCACTCAAAGGGCATTAAGCCTAGAGTGTGAAAACTGAGTTTCCTTGAGAGCTGCTTGGAAGCCTGATGGTGTGTGAAGTTAGTGAGCCAAATGGAGTTGTTCTCCCACAAGAAGCACTCGGCTGATTCTTCTTCAATATGCGCTTCACCAACATGCAATGTTTCCTTGATTGAATTAGCTCTCACACCAATAGTGCACCTAGAGCCTTTGCATTGAGAGCTATCTGAAAACGGCTTTGGCGCTGAAGTTGTCTGTGAATGTGGAGTTGTTGGCATGTGAAACCCGCCTGTGGAGCATTGGTTTGTGTGGGATGCTCTACCAGGTTCATTCCTAGATAATGCACTCAAAGGGCATTAAACCTAGAGTGTGAAAACTGAGTTTCCTTGAGAGCTGCATGGAAGCCTGATGGTGTGTGAAGTTAGTGAGCCAAATGGAGGTGTTCTCCCACAAGAACCACTCGGCTGATTCTTCTTCAATATGCGCTTCACCAACATGCAGTGTTTCCTTGATTGAATCAGCTCTCACACCAATATTTGCGCCTAGAGCCTTTCTATTGAGGGCTATCTGAAAATGGCTTTGGCGCTGAAGTTGTCTGTGAATGTGGAGTTGGTGGCATGTGAAACCTGCATGTGGAGCATTGGTTTGTGTGGGATGCTCTACCAGGTTCATTTCATTCCTAGGCACTCAAAGGGCATTAAGCCTAGAGTGTGAAAACTGAGTTTCCTTGAGAGCTGCTTGGAAGCCTGATGGTGTGTGAAGTTAGTGAGCCAAATGGAGTTGTTCTCCCACAAGAACCACTCGGCTGATTCTTCTTCAATATGCGCTTCACCAACATGCAATGTTTCCTTGATTGAATTAACTCTCACACCAATATTTGCATCTAGAGCCTTTGTGTTGAGAGCTATCTGAAAATGGCTTTGGCGCTGAAGTTGTCTGTGAATGTGGAGTTGGTGGCATGTGAAACCCGCCTGTGGAGCATTGGTTTGTGTGGGATGCTCTATCAGGTTCATTCCTACATAATACACTCAAAGGACATTAAGCCTAGAGTGTGAAAACTGAGTTTCCTTGAGAGCTGCTTGGAAGCCTGATGGTGTGTGAAGTTAGTGAGCCAAATGGAGTTGTTCTCCCACAAGAACCACTCGGCTGATTCTTCTTCAATATGCGCTTCACCAACATGCAGTGTTTCCTTGATTGAATTAGCTCTCACACCAATATTTGCGCCTAGAGCCTTTGTATTGAGAGCTATCTGAAAACGGCTTTGGCGCTGAAGTTGTCTGTGAATGTGGAGTTGGTAGCATGTGAAACCCGCCTGTGGAGCATTGGTTCGTGTGGGATGCTCTACCAGGTGCATTTCATTCCTAGGCACTCAAAGGGCATTAAGCCTAGAGTGTGAAAACTGAGTTTACTTGAGAGCTGCTTGGAAACCTGATGGTGTGTGAAGTTAGTGAGCCAAATGGAGTTGTTCTCCCACAAGAACCACTCGGCCGATTCTTCTTCAATATGCGCTTCACCAACATGCAATGTTTCCTTGATTGAATTAGCTCTCACAACAATATTTGGGCCTAGAGCCTTTGTATTGAGGGCTATCTGAAAATGGCTTTGGCGCTGAAGTTGTCTGTGAATGTGGAGTTGGTGGCATGTGAAACCCGCCTGTGGAGCATTGGTTTGTGTGATAAGCTCACCAACCTTCATTTCATTCCTAGGCACTCAAAGGGCATTAAGCCTAGAGTGTGAAAACTGAGTTTCCTTGAGAGCTGCTTGGAAGCCTGATGGTGTGTGAAGTTAGTGAGCCAAATGGAGTTGTTCTCCCACAAGAACCACTCGGCTGATTCTTCTTCAATATGCGCTTCACCAACATGCAGTGTTTCCTTGATTGAATTAGCTCTCACACCAATATTTGCGCCTAGAGCCTTTGTATTGAGAGCTCTCTGAAAATGGCTTTGGCGCTGAAGTTGTCTGTGAATGTGGAGTTGGTGGCATGTGAAACCCGCATGTGGAGCATTGGTTCGTGTGGGATGCTCTACCAGGTTCATTTCATTCCTAGGCACTCAAAGGGCATTAAGCCTAGAGTGTGAAAACTGAGTTTCCTTGAGAGCTGCATGGAAGCCTGATGGTGTGTGAAGTTAGTGAGCCAAATGGAGTTGTTCTCAAACAAGAACCACTCGGCTGATTCTTCTTCAGTATGCGCTTCACCAACATGCAGTGTTTCCTTGATTGAATTAGCTCTCACACCAATATTTTCGCTGAGAGCCTTTGCATTGAGGGCTATCTGAAAATGGCTTTGGCGCTGAAGTTGTCTGTGAATGTGGAGTTGGTGGCATGTGAAACCCGCATGTGGAGCATTGGTTTGTGTGGGATGCTCTACCAGGTGCATTCCTACATAATGCACTCAAAGGGCATTAAGCCTAGAGTGTGAAAACTGAGTTTCCTTGAGAGCTGCTTGGAAGCCTGATGGTGTGTGAAGTTAGTGAGCCAAATGGAGTTGTTCTCCTACAAGAACCACTCGGCTGATTCTTCTTCAATATGCGCTTCACCAACATGCAGTGTTTCCTTGATTGAATTAGCTCTCACACCAATATTTGCGCCTAGAGCCTTTGTATTGAGAGCTATCTGAAAACGGCTTTGGCGCTGAAGTTGTCTGTGAATGTGGAGTTGGTGGCATGTGAAACCCGCCTGTGGAGCATTGGTTTGTGTGGGAATTTCACCAAGCTTCATTTTAGTCCTAGGCACTCAAAGGGCATTAAGCCTAGAGTGTGAAAACTGAGTTTCCTTGAGAGCTGCATGGAAGCCTGATGGTGTGTGAAGTTAGTGAGCCAAATGGAGTTGTTCTCCCACAAGAACCACTCGGCTGATTCTTCTTCAATATGCGCTTCACCAACATGCAGTGTTTCCTTGATTGAATTAGCTCTCACACCAATATTTGCGCCTAGAGCCTTTGCATTGAGAGCTATCTGAAAACGGCTTTGGCGCTGAAGTTGTCTGTGAATGTGGAGTTGGTGGCATGTGAAACCCGCCTGTGGAGCATTGGTTCGTGTGGGATGCTCTACCAAGTTCATTTCATTCCTAGGCACTCAAAGGGCATTAAGCCTAGAGTGTGAAAACTGAGTTTCCTTGAGAGCTGCTTGGAAGCCTGATGGTGTGTGAAGTTAGTGAGCCAAATGGAGGTGTTCTCCCACAAGAACCACTCGCCTGATTCTTCTTCAATATGCGCTTCACCAACATGCAGTGTTTCCTTGATTGAATTAGCTCTCACACCAATATTTTCGCCTAGAGCCTTTGCATTGAGAGCTATCTGAAAATGGCTTTGGCGCTGAAGTTGTCTGTGAATGTGGAGTTGGTGGCAAGTGAAACCGGCATGTGGAGCATTGGTTTGTGTGGGATGCTCTACCAGGTTCATTCCTAGATAATGCACTCAAAGGGCATTAAGCCTAGAGTGTGAAAACTGAGTTTCCTTGAGAGCTGCTTGGAAGCCTGATGGTGTGTGAAGTTAGTGAGCCAAATGGAGTTGTTGTCCCACAAGAACCACTCGGCTGATTCTTCTTCAATATGCGCTTCACCAACATGCAGTGTTTCCTTGATTGAATTAGCTCTCACATCAATATTTGGGCCTAGAGCCTTTGTGTTGAGGGCTATCTGAAAATGGCTTTGGCGCTGAAGTTGTCTGTGAATGTGGAGTTGGTGGCATGTGAAACCCGCATGTGGAGCATTGGTTTGTGTGGGATGCTCTATCAGGTTCATTCCTACATAATGCACTCAAAGGGCATTAAGCCTAGAGTGTGAAAACTGAGTTTCCTTGAGAGCTGCTTGGAAGCCTAATGGTGTGTGAAGTTAGTGAGCCAAATGGAGTTGTTGTCCCACAAGAACCACTCGGCTGATTCTTCTTCAGTATGCGCTTCACCAACATGCAGTGTTTCCTTGATTGAATTAGCTCTCACACCAATATTTGCACCTAGAGCCTTTGCATTGAGGGCTATCTGAAAATGGCTTTGGCGCTGAAGTTGTCTGTGAATGTGGAGTTGGTGGCATGTGAAACCCGCATGTGGAGCATTGGTTTGTGTGGGATGCTCTACCAGGTTCATTTCATTCCTAGGCACTCAAAGGGCATTAAGCCTAGAGTGTGAAAACTGAGTTTCCTTGAGAGCTGCATGGAAGCCTGATGGTGTGTGAAGTTAGTGAGCCAAATGGAGTTGTTCTCCCACAAGAAGCACTCGGCTGATTCTTCTTCAGTATGTGCTTCACCAACATGCAGTGTTTCCTTGATTGAATTAGCTCTCACACCAATATTTGCGCCTAGAGCCTTTACATTGAGGGCTATCTGAAAATGGCTTTGGCGCTGAAGTTGTCTGTGAATGTGGAGTTGGTGGCATGTGAAACCCGCCTGTGGAGCATTCGTTTGTGTGGGATGCTCTACCAGGTTCTTTCCTACATAATGCACTAAAACGGCATTAAGCCTAGAGTGTGAAAACTGAGTTTCCTTGAGAGCTGCATGGAAGCCTGATGGGTGTGAAGTTAGTGAGCCAAATGGAGTTGTTCTCCCACAAGAACCACTCGCCTGATTCTTCTTCAATATGCGCTTCACCAACATGCAGTGTTTCCTTGATTGAATTAGCTCTCACACCAATATTTGCGCCTAGAGCCTTTGCATTGAGGGCATTCTGAAAATGGCTTTGGCGCTGAAGTTGTCTGTGAATGTGGAGTTGGTGGCAAGTGAAACCCGCATGTGGAGCATTGGTTTGTGTGGGATGCTCTACCAGGTGCATTTCATTCCTAGGCACTCAAAGGGCATTAAGCCTAGAGTGTGAAAACTGAGTTTCCTTGAGAGCTGCTTGGAAGCCTAATGGTGTGTGAAGTTAGTGAGCCAAATGGAGTTGTTCTCAAACAAGAACCACTCGGCTGATTCTTCTTCAGTATGCGCTTCACCAACATGCAGTGTTTCCTTGATTGAATTAGCTCTCACACCAATATTTGCACCTAGAGCCTTTGTGTTGAGTGCTATCTGAAAACGGCTTTGTCGCTGAAGTTGTCTGTGAATGTGGAGTTGGTGGCATGTGAAACCCGCCTGTGGAGCATTGGTGTGTGTGGGATGCTCTATCAGGTTCATTCCTACATAATACACTCAAAGGACATTAAGCCTAGAGTGTGAAAACTGAGTTTCCTTGAGAGCTGCTTGGAAGCCTGATGGTGTGTGAAGTTAGTGAGCCAAATGGAGTTGTTCTCCCACAAGAACCACTCGGCTGATTCTTCTTCAATATGCGCTTCACCAACATGCAGTGTTTCCTTGATTGAATTAGCTCTCACACCAATATTTGCGCCTAGAGCCTTTGTATTGAGAGCTATCTGAAAACGGCTTTGGCGCTGAAGTTGTCTGTGAATGTGGAGTTGGTAGCATGTGAAACCCGCCTTTAGAGCATTGGTTCGTGTGGGATGCTCTACCAGGTGCATTTCATTCCTAGGCACTCAAAGGGCATTAAGCCTAGAGTGTGAAAACTGAGTTTACTTGAGAGCTGCTTGGAAACCTGATGGTGTGTGAAGTTAGTGAGCCAAATGGAGTTGTTCTCCCACAAGAACCACTCGGCCGATTCTTCTTCAATATGCGCTTCACCAACATGCAATGTTTCCTTGATTGAATTAGCTCTCACAACAATATTTGGGCCTAGAGCCTTTGTATTGAGGGCTATCTGAAAATGGCTTTGGCGCTGAAGTTGTCTGTGAATGTGGAGTTGGTGGCATGTGAAACCCGCCTGTGGAGCATTGGTTTGTGTGATAAGCTCACCAACCTTCATTTCATTCCTAGG
>NW_026700574.1:0-22543 GCF_030435755.1 Ochotona princeps
GCAACTTCAGCGCCACAGCCGTTTTCAGATAGCCCTCAATGCAAAGGCTCTAGACGCAAATATTGGTGTGAGAGCTAATTCAATCAAGGAAACACTGCATGTTGGCGAAGGGCATATTGAAGAAGGATGAGCCGAGTGGTTCTTGTGGGAGAACAACTCCATTTGGCTCACTAACTTCACACACCATCAGGCTTCCAAGCAGCTCTCAAGGAAACTCAGTTTTCACACTCTATGCTTAGTGCCCTTTGAGTGCCTAGGACTTAAATGAAGCTTGGTGAGCATCCCACACAAATGAATGCTCCACATGCGGGTTTCATATGCCACCAACTCCACATTCACACGCAACTTCACCGCCACAGCCGTTTTCAGATAGCCCTCAATGCAAAGGCTCTAGACGCAAATATTGGTGTGAGAGCTAATTCAATCAAGGAAACACTGCATGTTGGTGAAGGGCATATTGAAGAAGGATCAGCCGAGTGGTTCTTGTGGGAGAACAACTCCATTTGGCTCACTAACTTCACACACCATCAGGCTTCCAAGCAGCTCTCAAGGAAACTCACTTTTCATACTCTATGCTTAGTGCCCTTTAGTGCATTATCTAGGAATGAACCTGGTAGAGCATCCCACACAAACGAATGCTCCACATGCGGGTTTCACATGCCACCAACTCCACATTCACAGGCAACTTCAGCGCCACAGCCATTTTCAGATAGCCCTCAATGCAAAGGCTCTAGACGCAAATATTGGTGTGAGAGCTAATTCAATCAAGGAAACACTGCATGTTGGTGAAGGGCATATTGCAGAAGGATCAGCCGAGTGGTTCTTGTGGGAGAACAACTCCATTTGGCTCACTAACTTCACACACCATCAGGCTTCCAAGCAGCTCTCAAGGAAACTCACTTTTCACACTCTATGCTTAGTGCCCTATGAGTGCCTAGGACTTAAATGAACCTGGTAGAGCATCCCACACAAACGAATGCTCCACATGCGGGTTTCACATGCCACCAACTCCACATTCACAGGCAACTTCAGCGCCACAGCCGTTTTCACATAGCCCTCAATGCAAAGGCTCTAGACGCAAATATTGGTGTGAGAGCTAATTCAATCAATGAAACACTGCATGTTGGTGAAGGGCATATTGAAGAAGGATCAGCCGAGTGGTTCTTGTGGGAGAACAACTCCATTTGGCTCACTAACTTCACACACCATCAGGCTTCCAAGCAGCTCTCAAGGAAACTCACTTTTCACACTCTATGCTTAGTGCCCTTTGAGTGCATTATCTAGGAATGAACCTGGTAGAGCATCCCACACAAACGAATGCTCCACATGCGGGTTTCACATGCCACCAACTCCACATTTACAGGCAACTTCAGCGCCACAGCCGTTTTCAGATAGCCCTCAATGCAAAGGCTCTAGACGCAAATATTGGTGTGAGAGCTAATTCAATCAAGGAAACACTGCATGTTGGTGAAGGGCATATTGCAGAAGGATCAGCCAAGTGGTTCTTGTGGGAGAACAACTCCATTTGGCTCACTAACTTCACACACCATCAGGCTTCCAAGCAGCTCTCAAGGAAACTCAGATTTCACACTCTATGCTTAGTGCCCTTTGAGTGCCTCGGACTTAAATGAAGCTTGATGAGCATCCCACACAAACGAATGCTCCACATGCGGGTTTCACATGCCACCAACTCCACATTCACAGGCAACTGCAGCGCCACAGCCGTTTTCAGATAGCCCTCAATGCAAAGGCTCTAGACGCAAATATTGGTGTGAGAGCTAATTCAATCAAGGAAACACTGCATGTTGGTGAAGGGCATATTGCAGAATGATGAGCCGAGTGGTTCTTGTGGGAGAACAACTCCATTTGGCTCACTAACTTCACACACCATCAGGCTTCCAAGCAGCTCTCAAGGAAACTCAGATTTCACACTCTATGCTTAGTGCCCTTTGAGTGCCTCGGACTTAAATGAAGCTTGATGAGCATCCCACACAAACGAATGCTCCACATGCGGGTTTCACATGCCACCAACTCCACATTCACAGGCAACTTCAGCGCCACAGCCGTTTTCAGATAGCCCTCAATGCAAAGGCTCTAGACGCAAATATTGGTGTGAGAGCTAATTCAATCAAGGAAACACTGCATGTTGGTGAAGGGCATATTGAAGAAGGATCAGCCGAGTGGTTCTTGTGGGAGAACAACTCCATTTGGCTCACTAACTTCACACACCATCAGGCTTCCAAGCAGCTCTCAAGGAAACTCAGTTTTCACACTCTATGCTTAGTGCCCTTTGAGTGCATTATCTAGGAATGAACCTGGTAGAGCATCCCACACAAACGAATGCTCCACATGCGGGTTTCACATGCCACCCACTCCACATTCACATTCAACTTCAGCGCCACAGCCGTTTTCAGATAGCCCTCAATGCAAAGGCTCTAGACGCAAATATTGGTGTGAGAGCTAATTCAATCAAGGAAACACTGCATGTGGGTGAAGGGCATATTGAAGAAGGATCAGCCGAGTGGTTCGTGTGGGAGAACAACTCCATTTGGCTCACTAACTTCACACACCATCAGGCTTCCAAGCAGCTCTCAAGGAAACTCAGTTTTCACACTCTATGTTTAGTGCCCTTTGAGTGCATTATCTAGGAATGAACCTGGTAGAGCATCCCACACAAACGAATGCTCCACATGCGGGTTTCACATGCCACCAACTCCACATTCACAGTCAACTTCAGCGCCACAGCCGTTTTCAGATAGCCCTCAATGCAAAGGCTCTAGACGCAAATATTGGTGTGAGAGCTAATTCAATCAAGGAAACACTGCATGTTGGCGAAGGGCATATTGTAGAAGGATCAGCCGAGTGGTTCTTGTGGGAGAACAACTCCATTTGGCTCACTAACTTCACACACCATCAGGCTTCCAAGCAGCTCTCAAGGAAACTCACTTTTCACACTCTATGCTTAGTGCCCTTTGAGTGCATTATCTAGGAATGAACCTGGTAGAGCATCCCACACAAACGAATGCTCCACATGCGGGTTTCACATGCCACCAACTCCACATTCACAGGCAACTTCAGCGCCACAGCCGTTTTCAGATAGCCCTCAATGCAAAGGCTCTAGACGCAAATATTGGTGTGAGAGCTAATTCAATCAAGGAAACCCTGCAGGTTGGCGAAGGGCATATTGAAGAAGGATGAGCCGAGTGGTTCTTGTGGGAGAACAACTCCATTTGGCTCACTAACTTCACACACCATCAGGCTTCCAAGCAGCTCTCAAGGAAACTCACTTTTCACACTCTATGCTTAGTGCCCTTTGAGTGCCTAGGACTTAAATGAAGCTTGGTGAGCATCCCACACAAATGAATGCTCCACATGCGGGTTTCATATGCCACCAACTCCACATTCACACGCAACTTCATCGCCACAGCCGTTTTCACATAGCCCTCAATGCAAAGGCTCTAGACGCAAATATTGGTGTGAGAGCTAATTCAATCATGGAAACACTGCATGTTGGTGAAGGGCATATTGCAGAAGGATGAGCCGAGTGGTTCTTGTGGGAGAACAACTCCATTTGGCTCACTAACTTCACACACCATCAGGCTTCCAAGCAGCTCTCAAGGAAACTCAGATTTCACACTCTATGCTTAGTGCCCTTTGAGTGCCTCGGACTTAAATGAAGCTTGATGAGCATCCCACACAAACGAATGCTCCACATGCGGGTTTCACATGCCACCAACTCCACATTCACAGGCAACTGCAGCGCCACAGCCGTTTTCAGATAGCCCTCAATGCAAAGGCTCTAGACGCAAATATTGGTGTGAGAGCTAATTCAATCAAGGAAACACTGCATGTTGGTGAAGGGCATATTGCAGAATGATGAGCCGAGTGGTTCTTGTGGGAGAACAACTCCATTTGGCTCACTAACTTCACACACCATCAGGCTTCCAAGCAGCTCTCAAGGAAACTCAGATTTCACACTCTATGCTTAGTGCCCTTTGAGTGCCTCGGACTTAAATGAAGCTTGATGAGCATCCCACACAAACGAATGCTCCACATGCGGGTTTCACATGCCACCAACTCCACATTCACAGGCAACTTCAGCGCCACAGCCGTTTTCAGATAGCCCTCAATGCAAAGGCTCTAGACGCAAATATTGGTGTGAGAGCTAATTCAATCAAGGAAACACTGCATCTTGGTGAAGGGCATATTGAAGAAGGATCAGCCGAGTGGTTCTTGTGGGAGAACAACTCCATTTGGCTCACTAACTTCACACACCATCAGGCTTCCAAGCAGCTCTCAAGGAAACTCAGTTTTCACACTCTATGCTTAGTGCCCTTTGAGTGCATTATCTAGGAATGAACCTGGTAGAGCATCCCACACAAACGAATGCTCCACATGCGGGTTTCACATGCCACCCACTCCACATTCACATTCAACTTCAGCGCCACAGCCGTTTTCAGATAGCCCTCAATGCAAAGGCTCTAGACGCAAATATTGGTGTGAGAGCTAATTCAATCAATGAAACACTGCATGTGGGTGAAGGGCATATTGAAGAAGGATCAGCCGAGTGGTTCGTGTGGGAGAACAACTCCATTTGGCTCACTAACTTCACACACCATCAGGCTTCCAAGCAGCTCTCAAGGAAACTAAGTTTTCACACTCTATGTTTAGTGCCCTTTGAGTGCATTATCTAGGAATGAACCTGGTAGAGCATCCCACACAAACGAATGCTCCACATGCGGGTTTCACATGCCACCAACTCCACATTCACAGTCAACTTCAGCGCCACAGCCATTTTCAGATAGCCCTCAATGCAAAGGCTCTAGACGCAAATATTGGTGTGAGAGCTAATTCAATCAAGGAAACACTGCATGTTGGCGAAGGGCATATTGTAGAAGGATCAGCCGAGTGGTTCTTGTGGGAGAACAACTCCATTTGGCTCACTAACTTCACACACCATCAGGCTTCCAAGCAGCTCTCAAGGAAACTCACTTTTCACACTCTATGCTTAGTGCCCTTTGAGTGCATTATCTAGGAATGAACCTGGTAGAGCATCCCACACAAACGAATGCTCCACATGCGGGTTTCACATGCCACCAACTCCACATTCACAGGCAACTTCAGCGCCACAGCCGTTTTCAGATAGCCCTCAATGCAAAGGCTCTAGACGCAAATATTGGTGTAAGAGCTAATTCAATCAAGGAAACCCTGCAGGTTGGCGAAGGGCATATTGAAGAAGGATCAGCCGAGTGGTTCTTGTGGGAGAACAACTCCATTTGGCTCACTAACTTCACACACCATCAGGCTTCCAAGCAGCTCTCAAGGAAACTCACTTTTCACACTCTATGCTTAGTGCCCTTTGAGTGCCTAGGACTTAAATGAAGCTTGGTGAGCATCCCACACAAATGAATGCTCCACATGCGGGTTTCATATGCCACCAACTCCACATTCACACGCAACTTCATCGCCACAGCCGTTTTCACATAGCCCTCAATGCAAAGGCTCTAGACGCAAATATTGGTGTGAGAGCTAATTCAATCATGGAAACACTGCATGTTGGTGAAGGGCATATTGCAGAAGGATGAGCCGAGTGGTTCTTGTGGGAGAACAACTCCATTTGGCTCACTAACTTCACACACCATCAGGCTTCCAAGCAGCTCTCAAGGAAACTCACTTTTCACACTCTATGCTTAGTGCCCTTTGAGTGCATTATCTAGGAATGAACCTGGTAGAGCATCCCACACAAACGAATGCTCCACATGCGGGTTTCACATGCCACCAACTCCACATTCACAGGCAACTTCAGCGCCACAGCCGTTTTCAGATAGCCCTCAATGCAAAGGCTCTAGACGCAAATATTGGTGTGAGAGCTAATTCAATCAAGGAAACACTGCATGTTGGTGAAGGGCATATTGCAGAAGGATCAGCTGAGTGGTTCTTGTGGGAGAACAACTCCATTTGGCTCACTAACTTCACACACCATCAGGCTTCCAAGCAGCTCTCAAGGAAACTCAGTTTTCACACTCTATGCTTAGTGCCCTTTGAGTGCCTCGGACTTAAATGAAGCTTGGTGAGCATCCCACACAAATGAATGCTCCACATGCGGATTTCATATGCCACCAACTCCACATTCACACGCAACTGCAGCGCCACAGCCGTTTTCAGATAGCCCTCAATGCAAAGGCTCTAGACGCAAATATTGGTGTGAGAGCTAATTCAATCAAGGAAACACTGCATGTTGGTGAAGGGCATATTGAAGAAGGATCAGCCGAGTGGTTCTTGTGGGAGAACAACTCCATTTGGCTCACTAACTTCACACACCATCAGGCTTCCAAGCAGCTCTCAAGGAAACTCACTTTTCACACTCTATGCTTAGTGCCCTTTGAGTGCATTATCTAGGAATGAACCTGGTAGAGCATCCCACACAAACGAATGCTCCACATGCGGGTTTCACATGCCACCAACTCCACATTCACAGGCAACTTCAGCGCCACAGCCGTTTTCAGATAGCCCTCAATGCAAAGGCTCTAGACGCAAATATTGGTGTGAGAGCTAATTCAATCAAGGAAACACTGCATGTTGGCGAAGGGCATATTGCAGAAGGATCAGCGGAGTCGTTCTTGTGGGAGAACAACTCCATTTGGCTCACTAACTTCACACACCATCAGGCCTCCAAGCAGCTCTCAAGGAAACTCAGTTTTTACACTCTATGCTTAGTGCCTTTGAGTACTTAATCTAGGAATGAACCTGGTAGAGCATCCCACACAAACGAATGCTCCACATGCGGGTTTCACATGCCACCAACTCCACATTCACAGGCAACTTCAGCGCCACAGCCGTTTTCAGATAGCCCTCAATGCAAAGGCTCTAGACGCAAATATTGGTGTGAGAGCTAATTCAATCAAGGAAACACTGCATGTTGGTGAAGGGCATATTGTAGAAGGATCAGCCGAGTGGTTCTTGTGGGAGAACAACTCCATTTGGCTCACTAACTTCACACACCATCAGGCTTCCAAGCAGCTCTCAAGGAAACTCACTTTTCACACTCTATGCTTAGTGCCCTTTGAGTGCCTAGGACTTAAATGAAGTTTGGTGAGCATCCCAAACAAATGAATGCTCCACATGCGGGTTTCATATGCCACCAACTCCACATTCACAGGCAACTTCAGCACCACAGCCGTTTTCAGATAGCCCTCAATGCAAAGGCTCTAGACGCAAATATTGGTGTGAGAGCTAATTCAATCAAGGAAACACTGCATGTTGGTGAAGGGCATATTGCAGAAGGATGAGCCGAGTGGTTCTTGTGGGAGAACAACTCCATTTGGCTCACTAACTTCACACACCATCAGGCTTCCAAGCAGCTCTCAAGGAAACTCACTTTTCACACTCTATGCTTAGTGCCCTTTGAGTGCATTATCTAGGAATGAACCTGGTAAAGCATCCCACACAAACGAATGCTCCACATGCGGGTTTCACATGCCACCAACTCCACATTCACAGGCAACTTCATCGCCACAGCCGTTTTCAGATAGCCCTCAATGCAAAGGCTCTAGACGCAAATATTGGTGTGAGAGCTAATTCAATCAAGGAAACACTGCATGTTGGTGAAGGGCATATTGCAGAAGCATCAGCCGAGTGGTTCTTGTGGGAGAACAACTCCATTTGGCTCACTAACTTCACACACCATCAGGCTTCCAAGCAGCTCTCAAGGAAACTCAGTTTTCACACTCTATGCTTAGTGCCCTTTGAGTGCCTTTGACTGAAATGAAGCTGGTAGAGCATCCCACACAAACGAATGCTCCACATGCGGGTTTCACATGCCACCAACTCCACATTCACAGGCAACTTCAGCTCTACAGCCGTTTTCAGATAGCCCTCAATGCAAAGGCTCTAGACGCAAATATTGGTGTGAGAGCTAATTCAATCAAGGAAACACTGCATGTTGGCGAAGGGCATATTGCAGAAGGATCAGCCGAGTGGTTCTTGTGGGAGAACAACTCCATTTGGCTCACTAACTTCACACACCATCAGGCTTCCAAGCAGCTCTCAAGGAAACTCACTTTTCACACTCTATGCTTAGTGCCCTTTGAGTGCATTATCTAGGAATGAAGCTGGTAGAGCATCCCACACAAACGAATGCTCCACATGCGGGTTTCACATGCCACCAACTCCACATTCACAGGCAACTTCAGCGCCACAGCCGTTTTCAGATAGCCCTCAATGCAAAGGCTCTAGACGCAAATATTGGTGTGAGAGCTAATTCAATCAAGGAAACCCTGCAGGTTGGCGAAGGGCATATTGAAGAAGGATCAGCCGAGTGGTTCTTGTGGGAGAACAACTCCATTTGGCTCACTAACTTCACACACCATCAGGCTTCCAAGCAGCTCTCAAGGAAACTCACTTTTCACACTCTATGCTTAGTGCCCTTTGAGTGCATTATCTAGGAATGAACCTGGTAGAGCATCCCACACAAACGAATGCTCCACATGCGGGTTTCACATGCCACCAACTCCACATTCACAGGCAACTTCATCGCCACAGCCGTTTTCAGATAGCCCTCAATGCAAAGGCTCTAGACGCAAATATTGGTGTGAGAGCTAATTCAATCAAGGAAACACTGCATGTTGGTGAAGGGCATATTGCAGAAGGATCAGCTGAGTGGTTCTTGTGGGAGAACAACTCCATTTGGCTCACTAACTTCACACACCATCAGGCTTCCAAGCAGCTCTCAAGGAAACTCAGTTTTCACACTCTATGCTTAGTGCCCTTTGAGTGCCTCGGACTTAAATGAAGCTTGGTGAGCATCCCACACAAATGAATGCTCCACATGCGGATTTCATATGCCACCAACTCCACATTCACACGCAACTGCAGCGCCACAGCCGTTTTCAGATAGCCCTCAATGCAAAGGCTCTAGACGCAAATATTGGTGTGAGAGCTAATTCAATCAAGGAAACACTGCATGTTGGTGAAGGGCATATTGAAGAAGGATCAGCCGAGTGGTTCTTGTGGGAGAACAACTCCATTTGGCTCACTAACTTCACACACCATCAGGCTTCCAAGCAGCTCTCAAGGAAACTCACTTTTCACACTCTATGCTTAGTGCCCTTTGAGTGCATTATCTAGGAATGAACCTGGTAGAGCATCCCACACAAACGAATGCTCCACATGCGGGTTTCACATGCCACCAACTCCACATTCACAGGCAACTTCAGCGCCACAGCCGTTTTCAGATAGCCCTCAATGCAAAGGCTCTAGACGCAAATATTGGTGTGAGAGCTAATTCAATCAAGGAAACACTGCATGTTGGCGAAGGGCATATTGCAGAAGGATCAGCGGAGTCGTTCTTGTGGGAGAACAACTCCATTTGGCTCACTAACTTCACACACCATCAGGCCTCCAAGCAGCTCTCAAGGAAACTCAGTTTTTACACTCTATGCTTAGTGCCTTTGAGTACTTAATCTAGGAATGAACCTGGTAGAGCATCCCACACAAACGAATGCTCCACATGCGGGTTTCACATGCCACCAACTCCACATTCACAGGCAACTTCAGCGCCACAGCCGTTTTCAGATAGCCCTCAATGCAAAGGCTCTAGACGCAAATATTGGTGTGAGAGCTAATTCAATCAAGGAAACACTGCATGTTGGTGAAGGGCATATTGCAGAAGGATCAGCCGAGTGGTTCTTGTGGGAGAACAACTCCATTTGGCTCACTAACTTCACACACCATCAGGCTTCCAAGCAGCTCTCAAGGAAACTCACTTTTCACACTCTATGCTTAGTGCCCTTTGAGTGCATTATCTAGGAATGAACCTGGTAGAGCATCCCACACAAACGAATGCTCCACATGCGGGTTTCACATGCCACCCACTCCACATTCACAGGCAACTTCAGCGCCACAGCCGTTTTCAGATAGCCCTCAATGCAAAGGCTCTAGACGCAAATATTGGTGTGAGAGCTAATTCAATCAAGGAAACACTGCATGTGGGTGAAGGGCATATTGAAGAAGGATCAGCCGAGTGGTTCGTGTGGGAGAACAACTCCATTTGGCTCACTAACTTCACACACCATCAGGCCTCCAAGCAGCTCTCAAGGAAACTCAGTTTTTACACTCTATGCTTAGTGCCCTTTGAGTACTTAATCTACGAATGAAGCTTGATGAGCATCCCACACAAACGAATGCTCCACATGCGGGTTTCACATGCCACCAACTCCACATTCACAGGCAACTTCAGCGCCACAGCCGTTTTCAGATAGCCCTCAATGCAAAGGCTCTAGACGCAAATATTGGTGTGAGAGCTAATTCAATCAAGGAAACACTGCATGTTGGTGAAGGGCATATTGCAGAAGGATCAGCCGAGTGGTTCTTGTGGGAGAACAACTCCATTTGGCTCACTAACTTCACACACCATTAGGCTTCCAAGCAGCTCTCAAGGAAACTCAGTTTTCACACTCTATGCTTAGTGCCCTTTGAGTGCCTAGGACTTAAATGAAGCTTGGTGAGCATCCCACACAAACGAATGCTCCACATGCGGGTTTCACATGCCACCAACTCCACATTCACAGGCAACTGCAGCGCCACAGCCGTTTTCAGATAGCCCTCAATGCAAAGGCTCTAGACGCAAATATTGGTGTGAGAGCTAATTCAATCAAGGAAACACTGCATGTTGGTGAAGGGCATATTGAAGAAGGATCAGCCGAGTGGTTCTCGTGGGAGAACAACTCCATTTGGCTCACTAACTTCACACACCATCAGGCTTCCAAGCAGCTCTCAAGGAAACTCAGATTTCACACTCTATGCTTAGTGCCCTTTGAGTGCCTCGGACTTAAATGAAGCTTGATGAGCATCCCACACAAACGAATGCTCCACATGCGGGTTTCACATGCCACCAACTCCACATTCACAGGCAACTTCAGCGCCACAGCCGTTTTCAGATAGCCCTCAATGCAAAGGCTCTAGACGCAAATATTGGTGTGAGAGCTAATTCAATCAAGGAAACACTGCATGTTGGTGAAGGGCATATTGCAGAAGAATCAGCCGAGTGGTTCTTGTGGGAGAACAACTCCATTTGGCTCACTAACTTCACACACCATCAGGCTTCCAAGCAGCTCTCAAGGAAACTCAGTTTTCACACTCTATGCTTAGTGCCCTTTGAGTGCATTATCTAGGAATGAACCTGGTAGAGCATCCCACACAAACGAATGCTCCACATGCGGGTTTCACATGCCACCCACTCCACATTCACAGGCAACTTCAGCGCCACAGCCGTTTTCAGATAGCCCTCAATGCAAAGGCTCTAGACACAAATATTGCTGTGAGAGCTAATTCAATCAAGGAAACACTGCATGTGGGTGAAGGGCATATTGAAGAAGGATCAGCCGAGTGGTTCGTGTGGGAGAACAACTCCATTTGGCTCACTAACTTCACACACCATCAGGCTTCCAAGCAGCTCTCAAGGAAACTCACTTTTCACACTCTATGCTTAGTGCCCTTTGAGTGCATTATCTAGGAATGAACCTGGTAGAGCATCCCACACAAACGAATGCTCCACATGCGGGTTTCACATGCCACCAACTCCACATTCACAGGCAACTTCAGCGCCACAGCCGTTTTCAGATAGCCCTCAATGCAAAGGCTCTAGACGCAAATATTGGTGTGAGAGCTAATTCAATCAAGGAAACACTGCATGTTGGCGAAGGGCATATTGAAGAAGGATGAGCCGAGTGGTTCTTGTGGGAGAACAACTCCATTTGGCTCACTAACTTCACACACCATCAGGCTTCCAAGCAGCTCTCAAGGAAACTCAGTTTTCACACTCTATGCTTAGTGCCCTTTGAGTGCCTAGGACTTAAATGAAGCTTGGTGAGCATCCCACACAAATGAATGCTCCACATGCGGGTTTCATATGCCACCAACTCCACATTCACACGCAACTTCACCGCCACAGCCGTTTTCAGATAGCCCTCAATGCAAAGGCTCTAGACGCAAATATTGGTGTGAGAGCTAATTCAATCAAGGAAACACTGCATGTTGGTGAAGGGCATATTGAAGAAGGATCAGCCGAGTGGTTCTTGTGGGAGAACAACTCCATTTGGCTCACTAACTTCACACACCATCAGGCTTCCAAGCAGCTCTCAAGGAAACTCACTTTTCATACTCTATGCTTAGTGCCCTTTAGTGCATTATCTAGGAATGAACCTGGTAGAGCATCCCACACAAACGAATGCTCCACATGCGGGTTTCACATGCCACCAACTCCACATTCACAGGCAACTTCAGCGCCACAGCCATTTTCAGATAGCCCTCAATGCAAAGGCTCTAGACGCAAATATTGGTGTGAGAGCTAATTCAATCAAGGAAACACTGCATGTTGGTGAAGGGCATATTGCAGAAGGATCAGCCGAGTGGTTCTTGTGGGAGAACAACTCCATTTGGCTCACTAACTTCACACACCATCAGGCTTCCAAGCAGCTCTCAAGGAAACTCACTTTTCACACTCTATGCTTAGTGCCCTATGAGTGCCTAGGACTTAAATGAACCTGGTAGAGCATCCCACACAAACGAATGCTCCACATGCGGGTTTCACATGCCACCAACTCCACATTCACAGGCAACTTCAGCGCCACAGCCGTTTTCACATAGCCCTCAATGCAAAGGCTCTAGACGCAAATATTGGTGTGAGAGCTAATTCAATCAATGAAACACTGCATGTTGGTGAAGGGCATATTGAAGAAGGATCAGCCGAGTGGTTCTTGTGGGAGAACAACTCCATTTGGCTCACTAACTTCACACACCATCAGGCTTCCAAGCAGCTCTCAAGGAAACTCACTTTTCACACTCTATGCTTAGTGCCCTTTGAGTGCATTATCTAGGAATGAACCTGGTAGAGCATCCCACACAAACGAATGCTCCACATGCGGGTTTCACATGCCACCAACTCCACATTTACAGGCAACTTCAGCGCCACAGCCGTTTTCAGATAGCCCTCAATGCAAAGGCTCTAGACGCAAATATTGGTGTGAGAGCTAATTCAATCAAGGAAACACTGCATGTTGGTGAAGGGCATATTGCAGAAGGATCAGCCAAGTGGTTCTTGTGGGAGAACAACTCCATTTGGCTCACTAACTTCACACACCATCAGGCTTCCAAGCAGCTCTCAAGGAAACTCAGATTTCACACTCTATGCTTAGTGCCCTTTGAGTGCCTCGGACTTAAATGAAGCTTGATGAGCATCCCACACAAACGAATGCTCCACATGCGGGTTTCACATGCCACCAACTCCACATTCACAGGCAACTGCAGCGCCACAGCCGTTTTCAGATAGCCCTCAATGCAAAGGCTCTAGACGCAAATATTGGTGTGAGAGCTAATTCAATCAAGGAAACACTGCATGTTGGTGAAGGGCATATTGCAGAATGATGAGCCGAGTGGTTCTTGTGGGAGAACAACTCCATTTGGCTCACTAACTTCACACACCATCAGGCTTCCAAGCAGCTCTCAAGGAAACTCAGATTTCACACTCTATGCTTAGTGCCCTTTGAGTGCCTCGGACTTAAATGAAGCTTGATGAGCATCCCACACAAACGAATGCTCCACATGCGGGTTTCACATGCCACCAACTCCACATTCACAGGCAACTTCAGCGCCACAGCCGTTTTCAGATAGCCCTCAATGCAAAGGCTCTAGACGCAAATATTGGTGTGAGAGCTAATTCAATCAAGGAAACACTGCATGTTGGTGAAGGGCATATTGAAGAAGGATCAGCCGAGTGGTTCTTGTGGGAGAACAACTCCATTTGGCTCACTAACTTCACACACCATCAGGCTTCCAAGCAGCTCTCAAGGAAACTCAGTTTTCACACTCTATGCTTAGTGCCCTTTGAGTGCATTATCTAGGAATGAACCTGGTAGAGCATCCCACACAAACGAATGCTCCACATGCGGGTTTCACATGCCACCCACTCCACATTCACATTCAACTTCAGCGCCACAGCCGTTTTCAGATAGCCCTCAATGCAAAGGCTCTAGACGCAAATATTGGTGTGAGAGCTAATTCAATCAAGGAAACACTGCATGTGGGTGAAGGGCATATTGAAGAAGGATCAGCCGAGTGGTTCGTGTGGGAGAACAACTCCATTTGGCTCACTAACTTCACACACCATCAGGCTTCCAAGCAGCTCTCAAGGAAACTCAGTTTTCACACTCTATGTTTAGTGCCCTTTGAGTGCATTATCTAGGAATGAACCTGGTAGAGCATCCCACACAAACGAATGCTCCACATGCGGGTTTCACATGCCACCAACTCCACATTCACAGTCAACTTCAGCGCCACAGCCGTTTTCAGATAGCCCTCAATGCAAAGGCTCTAGACGCAAATATTGGTGTGAGAGCTAATTCAATCAAGGAAACACTGCATGTTGGCGAAGGGCATATTGTAGAAGGATCAGCCGAGTGGTTCTTGTGGGAGAACAACTCCATTTGGCTCACTAACTTCACACACCATCAGGCTTCCAAGCAGCTCTCAAGGAAACTCACTTTTCACACTCTATGCTTAGTGCCCTTTGAGTGCATTATCTAGGAATGAACCTGGTAGAGCATCCCACACAAACGAATGCTCCACATGCGGGTTTCACATGCCACCAACTCCACATTCACAGGCAACTTCAGCGCCACAGCCGTTTTCAGATAGCCCTCAATGCAAAGGCTCTAGACGCAAATATTGGTGTGAGAGCTAATTCAATCAAGGAAACCCTGCAGGTTGGCGAAGGGCATATTGAAGAAGGATGAGCCGAGTGGTTCTTGTGGGAGAACAACTCCATTTGGCTCACTAACTTCACACACCATCAGGCTTCCAAGCAGCTCTCAAGGAAACTCACTTTTCACACTCTATGCTTAGTGCCCTTTGAGTGCCTAGGACTTAAATGAAGCTTGGTGAGCATCCCACACAAATGAATGCTCCACATGCGGGTTTCATATGCCACCAACTCCACATTCACACGCAACTTCATCGCCACAGCCGTTTTCACATAGCCCTCAATGCAAAGGCTCTAGACGCAAATATTGGTGTGAGAGCTAATTCAATCATGGAAACACTGCATGTTGGTGAAGGGCATATTGCAGAAGGATGAGCCGAGTGGTTCTTGTGGGAGAACAACTCCATTTGGCTCACTAACTTCACACACCATCAGGCTTCCAAGCAGCTCTCAAGGAAACTCAGATTTCACACTCTATGCTTAGTGCCCTTTGAGTGCCTCGGACTTAAATGAAGCTTGATGAGCATCCCACACAAACGAATGCTCCACATGCGGGTTTCACATGCCACCAACTCCACATTCACAGGCAACTGCAGCGCCACAGCCGTTTTCAGATAGCCCTCAATGCAAAGGCTCTAGACGCAAATATTGGTGTGAGAGCTAATTCAATCAAGGAAACACTGCATGTTGGTGAAGGGCATATTGCAGAATGATGAGCCGAGTGGTTCTTGTGGGAGAACAACTCCATTTGGCTCACTAACTTCACACACCATCAGGCTTCCAAGCAGCTCTCAAGGAAACTCAGATTTCACACTCTATGCTTAGTGCCCTTTGAGTGCCTCGGACTTAAATGAAGCTTGATGAGCATCCCACACAAACGAATGCTCCACATGCGGGTTTCACATGCCACCAACTCCACATTCACAGGCAACTTCAGCGCCACAGCCGTTTTCAGATAGCCCTCAATGCAAAGGCTCTAGACGCAAATATTGGTGTGAGAGCTAATTCAATCAAGGAAACACTGCATCTTGGTGAAGGGCATATTGAAGAAGGATCAGCCGAGTGGTTCTTGTGGGAGAACAACTCCATTTGGCTCACTAACTTCACACACCATCAGGCTTCCAAGCAGCTCTCAAGGAAACTCAGTTTTCACACTCTATGCTTAGTGCCCTTTGAGTGCATTATCTAGGAATGAACCTGGTAGAGCATCCCACACAAACGAATGCTCCACATGCGGGTTTCACATGCCACCCACTCCACATTCACATTCAACTTCAGCGCCACAGCCGTTTTCAGATAGCCCTCAATGCAAAGGCTCTAGACGCAAATATTGGTGTGAGAGCTAATTCAATCAATGAAACACTGCATGTGGGTGAAGGGCATATTGAAGAAGGATCAGCCGAGTGGTTCGTGTGGGAGAACAACTCCATTTGGCTCACTAACTTCACACACCATCAGGCTTCCAAGCAGCTCTCAAGGAAACTAAGTTTTCACACTCTATGTTTAGTGCCCTTTGAGTGCATTATCTAGGAATGAACCTGGTAGAGCATCCCACACAAACGAATGCTCCACATGCGGGTTTCACATGCCACCAACTCCACATTCACAGTCAACTTCAGCGCCACAGCCATTTTCAGATAGCCCTCAATGCAAAGGCTCTAGACGCAAATATTGGTGTGAGAGCTAATTCAATCAAGGAAACACTGCATGTTGGCGAAGGGCATATTGTAGAAGGATCAGCCGAGTGGTTCTTGTGGGAGAACAACTCCATTTGGCTCACTAACTTCACACACCATCAGGCTTCCAAGCAGCTCTCAAGGAAACTCACTTTTCACACTCTATGCTTAGTGCCCTTTGAGTGCATTATCTAGGAATGAACCTGGTAGAGCATCCCACACAAACGAATGCTCCACATGCGGGTTTCACATGCCACCAACTCCACATTCACAGGCAACTTCAGCGCCACAGCCGTTTTCAGATAGCCCTCAATGCAAAGGCTCTAGACGCAAATATTGGTGTAAGAGCTAATTCAATCAAGGAAACCCTGCAGGTTGGCGAAGGGCATATTGAAGAAGGATCAGCCGAGTGGTTCTTGTGGGAGAACAACTCCATTTGGCTCACTAACTTCACACACCATCAGGCTTCCAAGCAGCTCTCAAGGAAACTCACTTTTCACACTCTATGCTTAGTGCCCTTTGAGTGCCTAGGACTTAAATGAAGCTTGGTGAGCATCCCACACAAATGAATGCTCCACATGCGGGTTTCATATGCCACCAACTCCACATTCACACGCAACTTCATCGCCACAGCCGTTTTCACATAGCCCTCAATGCAAAGGCTCTAGACGCAAATATTGGTGTGAGAGCTAATTCAATCATGGAAACACTGCATGTTGGTGAAGGGCATATTGCAGAAGGATGAGCCGAGTGGTTCTTGTGGGAGAACAACTCCATTTGGCTCACTAACTTCACACACCATCAGGCTTCCAAGCAGCTCTCAAGGAAACTCACTTTTCACACTCTATGCTTAGTGCCCTTTGAGTGCATTATCTAGGAATGAACCTGGTAGAGCATCCCACACAAACGAATGCTCCACATGCGGGTTTCACATGCCACCAACTCCACATTCACAGGCAACTTCAGCGCCACAGCCGTTTTCAGATAGCCCTCAATGCAAAGGCTCTAGACGCAAATATTGGTGTGAGAGCTAATTCAATCAAGGAAACACTGCATGTTGGTGAAGGGCATATTGCAGAAGGATCAGCTGAGTGGTTCTTGTGGGAGAACAACTCCATTTGGCTCACTAACTTCACACACCATCAGGCTTCCAAGCAGCTCTCAAGGAAACTCAGTTTTCACACTCTATGCTTAGTGCCCTTTGAGTGCCTCGGACTTAAATGAAGCTTGGTGAGCATCCCACACAAATGAATGCTCCACATGCGGATTTCATATGCCACCAACTCCACATTCACACGCAACTGCAGCGCCACAGCCGTTTTCAGATAGCCCTCAATGCAAAGGCTCTAGACGCAAATATTGGTGTGAGAGCTAATTCAATCAAGGAAACACTGCATGTTGGTGAAGGGCATATTGAAGAAGGATCAGCCGAGTGGTTCTTGTGGGAGAACAACTCCATTTGGCTCACTAACTTCACACACCATCAGGCTTCCAAGCAGCTCTCAAGGAAACTCACTTTTCACACTCTATGCTTAGTGCCCTTTGAGTGCATTATCTAGGAATGAACCTGGTAGAGCATCCCACACAAACGAATGCTCCACATGCGGGTTTCACATGCCACCAACTCCACATTCACAGGCAACTTCAGCGCCACAGCCGTTTTCAGATAGCCCTCAATGCAAAGGCTCTAGACGCAAATATTGGTGTGAGAGCTAATTCAATCAAGGAAACACTGCATGTTGGCGAAGGGCATATTGCAGAAGGATCAGCGGAGTCGTTCTTGTGGGAGAACAACTCCATTTGGCTCACTAACTTCACACACCATCAGGCCTCCAAGCAGCTCTCAAGGAAACTCAGTTTTTACACTCTATGCTTAGTGCCTTTGAGTACTTAATCTAGGAATGAACCTGGTAGAGCATCCCACACAAACGAATGCTCCACATGCGGGTTTCACATGCCACCAACTCCACATTCACAGGCAACTTCAGCGCCACAGCCGTTTTCAGATAGCCCTCAATGCAAAGGCTCTAGACGCAAATATTGGTGTGAGAGCTAATTCAATCAAGGAAACACTGCATGTTGGTGAAGGGCATATTGTAGAAGGATCAGCCGAGTGGTTCTTGTGGGAGAACAACTCCATTTGGCTCACTAACTTCACACACCATCAGGCTTCCAAGCAGCTCTCAAGGAAACTCACTTTTCACACTCTATGCTTAGTGCCCTTTGAGTGCCTAGGACTTAAATGAAGTTTGGTGAGCATCCCAAACAAATGAATGCTCCACATGCGGGTTTCATATGCCACCAACTCCACATTCACAGGCAACTTCAGCACCACAGCCGTTTTCAGATAGCCCTCAATGCAAAGGCTCTAGACGCAAATATTGGTGTGAGAGCTAATTCAATCAAGGAAACACTGCATGTTGGTGAAGGGCATATTGCAGAAGGATGAGCCGAGTGGTTCTTGTGGGAGAACAACTCCATTTGGCTCACTAACTTCACACACCATCAGGCTTCCAAGCAGCTCTCAAGGAAACTCACTTTTCACACTCTATGCTTAGTGCCCTTTGAGTGCATTATCTAGGAATGAACCTGGTAAAGCATCCCACACAAACGAATGCTCCACATGCGGGTTTCACATGCCACCAACTCCACATTCACAGGCAACTTCATCGCCACAGCCGTTTTCAGATAGCCCTCAATGCAAAGGCTCTAGACGCAAATATTGGTGTGAGAGCTAATTCAATCAAGGAAACACTGCATGTTGGTGAAGGGCATATTGCAGAAGCATCAGCCGAGTGGTTCTTGTGGGAGAACAACTCCATTTGGCTCACTAACTTCACACACCATCAGGCTTCCAAGCAGCTCTCAAGGAAACTCAGTTTTCACACTCTATGCTTAGTGCCCTTTGAGTGCCTTTGACTGAAATGAAGCTGGTAGAGCATCCCACACAAACGAATGCTCCACATGCGGGTTTCACATGCCACCAACTCCACATTCACAGGCAACTTCAGCTCTACAGCCGTTTTCAGATAGCCCTCAATGCAAAGGCTCTAGACGCAAATATTGGTGTGAGAGCTAATTCAATCAAGGAAACACTGCATGTTGGCGAAGGGCATATTGCAGAAGGATCAGCCGAGTGGTTCTTGTGGGAGAACAACTCCATTTGGCTCACTAACTTCACACACCATCAGGCTTCCAAGCAGCTCTCAAGGAAACTCACTTTTCACACTCTATGCTTAGTGCCCTTTGAGTGCATTATCTAGGAATGAAGCTGGTAGAGCATCCCACACAAACGAATGCTCCACATGCGGGTTTCACATGCCACCAACTCCACATTCACAGGCAACTTCAGCGCCACAGCCGTTTTCAGATAGCCCTCAATGCAAAGGCTCTAGACGCAAATATTGGTGTGAGAGCTAATTCAATCAAGGAAACCCTGCAGGTTGGCGAAGGGCATATTGAAGAAGGATCAGCCGAGTGGTTCTTGTGGGAGAACAACTCCATTTGGCTCACTAACTTCACACACCATCAGGCTTCCAAGCAGCTCTCAAGGAAACTCACTTTTCACACTCTATGCTTAGTGCCCTTTGAGTGCATTATCTAGGAATGAACCTGGTAGAGCATCCCACACAAACGAATGCTCCACATGCGGGTTTCACATGCCACCAACTCCACATTCACAGGCAACTTCATCGCCACAGCCGTTTTCAGATAGCCCTCAATGCAAAGGCTCTAGACGCAAATATTGGTGTGAGAGCTAATTCAATCAAGGAAACACTGCATGTTGGTGAAGGGCATATTGCAGAAGGATCAGCTGAGTGGTTCTTGTGGGAGAACAACTCCATTTGGCTCACTAACTTCACACACCATCAGGCTTCCAAGCAGCTCTCAAGGAAACTCAGTTTTCACACTCTATGCTTAGTGCCCTTTGAGTGCCTCGGACTTAAATGAAGCTTGGTGAGCATCCCACACAAATGAATGCTCCACATGCGGATTTCATATGCCACCAACTCCACATTCACACGCAACTGCAGCGCCACAGCCGTTTTCAGATAGCCCTCAATGCAAAGGCTCTAGACGCAAATATTGGTGTGAGAGCTAATTCAATCAAGGAAACACTGCATGTTGGTGAAGGGCATATTGAAGAAGGATCAGCCGAGTGGTTCTTGTGGGAGAACAACTCCATTTGGCTCACTAACTTCACACACCATCAGGCTTCCAAGCAGCTCTCAAGGAAACTCACTTTTCACACTCTATGCTTAGTGCCCTTTGAGTGCATTATCTAGGAATGAACCTGGTAGAGCATCCCACACAAACGAATGCTCCACATGCGGGTTTCACATGCCACCAACTCCACATTCACAGGCAACTTCAGCGCCACAGCCGTTTTCAGATAGCCCTCAATGCAAAGGCTCTAGACGCAAATATTGGTGTGAGAGCTAATTCAATCAAGGAAACACTGCATGTTGGCGAAGGGCATATTGCAGAAGGATCAGCGGAGTCGTTCTTGTGGGAGAACAACTCCATTTGGCTCACTAACTTCACACACCATCAGGCCTCCAAGCAGCTCTCAAGGAAACTCAGTTTTTACACTCTATGCTTAGTGCCTTTGAGTACTTAATCTAGGAATGAACCTGGTAGAGCATCCCACACAAACGAATGCTCCACATGCGGGTTTCACATGCCACCAACTCCACATTCACAGGCAACTTCAGCGCCACAGCCGTTTTCAGATAGCCCTCAATGCAAAGGCTCTAGACGCAAATATTGGTGTGAGAGCTAATTCAATCAAGGAAACACTGCATGTTGGTGAAGGGCATATTGCAGAAGGATCAGCCGAGTGGTTCTTGTGGGAGAACAACTCCATTTGGCTCACTAACTTCACACACCATCAGGCTTCCAAGCAGCTCTCAAGGAAACTCACTTTTCACACTCTATGCTTAGTGCCCTTTGAGTGCATTATCTAGGAATGAACCTGGTAGAGCATCCCACACAAACGAATGCTCCACATGCGGGTTTCACATGCCACCCACTCCACATTCACAGGCAACTTCAGCGCCACAGCCGTTTTCAGATAGCCCTCAATGCAAAGGCTCTAGACGCAAATATTGGTGTGAGAGCTAATTCAATCAAGGAAACACTGCATGTGGGTGAAGGGCATATTGAAGAAGGATCAGCCGAGTGGTTCGTGTGGGAGAACAACTCCATTTGGCTCACTAACTTCACACACCATCAGGCCTCCAAGCAGCTCTCAAGGAAACTCAGTTTTTACACTCTATGCTTAGTGCCCTTTGAGTACTTAATCTACGAATGAAGCTTGATGAGCATCCCACACAAACGAATGCTCCACATGCGGGTTTCACATGCCACCAACTCCACATTCACAGGCAACTTCAGCGCCACAGCCGTTTTCAGATAGCCCTCAATGCAAAGGCTCTAGACGCAAATATTGGTGTGAGAGCTAATTCAATCAAGGAAACACTGCATGTTGGTGAAGGGCATATTGCAGAAGGATCAGCCGAGTGGTTCTTGTGGGAGAACAACTCCATTTGGCTCACTAACTTCACACACCATTAGGCTTCCAAGCAGCTCTCAAGGAAACTCAGTTTTCACACTCTATGCTTAGTGCCCTTTGAGTGCCTAGGACTTAAATGAAGCTTGGTGAGCATCCCACACAAACGAATGCTCCACATGCGGGTTTCACATGCCACCAACTCCACATTCACAGGCAACTGCAGCGCCACAGCCGTTTTCAGATAGCCCTCAATGCAAAGGCTCTAGACGCAAATATTGGTGTGAGAGCTAATTCAATCAAGGAAACACTGCATGTTGGTGAAGGGCATATTGAAGAAGGATCAGCCGAGTGGTTCTCGTGGGAGAACAACTCCATTTGGCTCACTAACTTCACACACCATCAGGCTTCCAAGCAGCTCTCAAGGAAACTCAGATTTCACACTCTATGCTTAGTGCCCTTTGAGTGCCTCGGACTTAAATGAAGCTTGATGAGCATCCCACACAAACGAATGCTCCACATGCGGGTTTCACATGCCACCAACTCCACATTCACAGGCAACTTCAGCGCCACAGCCGTTTTCAGATAGCCCTCAATGCA
>NW_026700575.1:0-49356 GCF_030435755.1 Ochotona princeps
CTCTCAAGGAAACTCAGTTTTCACACTCTATGCTTAGTGCCCTTTGTATGGCTAGGACTGAAATGAACCTGGTAGAGCATCCCACACAAACGAATGCTCCACATGCGGGTTTCACATGCCACCAACTCCACATTCACAGGCAACTTCAGCGCCACAGCCGTTTTCAGATAGCCCTCAATGCAAAGGCTCTAGACGCAAATATTGGTGTGAAAGCTAATTCAATTAAGGAAACACTGCATGTTGGTGAAGGGCATATTGAAGAAGGATCAGCCGAGTGGTTCTTGTGGAGAACAACTCCATTTGGCTCACTAACTTCACACACCATCAGGCTTCCAAGCAGCTCTCAAGGAAACTCAGTTTTCACACTCTATGCTTAGTGCCCTTTGTATGGCTAGGACTGAATTGAACCTGGTAGAGCATCCCACACAAACGAATGCTCCACATGCGGGTTTCACATGCCACCAACTCCACATTTACAGGCAACTTCAGCGCCACAGCCGTTTTCAGATAGCCCTCAATGCAAAGGCTCTAGACGCAAATATTGGTGTGAGAGCTAATTCAATCAAGGAAACACTGCATGTTGGTGAAGGGCATATTGAGGAAGGATCAGCCGAGTGGTTCTTGTGGGAGAACAACTCCATTTGGCTCACTAACTTCACACACCCATCAGGCTTCCAAGCAGCTCTCTCAAGGAAAACTCAGTTTTCACACTCTATGCTTAGTGCCCTTTGGTATGGCTAGGACTGAATGAACCTGGTAGAGCATCCCACACAAACGAATGCTCCACATGCGGGTTTCACATGCCACCAACTCCACATTCACAGGCAACTTCAGCGCCACAGCCGTTTTCAGATAGCCCTCAATGCAAAGGCTCTAGACGCAAATATTGGTGTGAGAGCTAATTCAATCAAGGAAACACTGCATGTTGGTTGAAGGGGCATATTGAAGAGAAGGATCAGCCGAGTGGTTCTTGTGGGAGAACAACTCCATTTGGCTCACTAACTTCACACACCATCAGGCTTCCAAGCAGCTCTCAAGGGAAACTCAGTTTTCACACTCTATGCTTAGTGCCCTTTGAGTGCATTATCTAGGAATGAACCTGGTAGAGCATCCCACACAAACGAATGCTCCACATGCGGGTTTCACATGCCACCAACTCCACACTCACAGGCAACTTCAGCGCCACAGCCGTTTTCAGATAGCCCTCAATGCAAAGGCTCTAGACGCAAATATTGGTGTGAGAGCTAATTCAATCAAGGAAACACTGCATGTTGGTGAAGGGCATATTGAAGAAGGATCAGCCGAGTGGTTTCTTGTGGGGAGAACAACTCCATTTGGCTCACTAACTTCACACACCATCAGGCTTCCAAGCAGCTCTCAAGGAAACTCAGTTTTCACACTCTATGCTTAGTGCCCTTTGAGTGCATTATCTAGGAATGAACCTGGTAGAGCATCCCACACAAACGAATGTTCCATATGCGGGTTTCACATGCCACCAACTCCACATTCACAGGCAACTTCAGCGCCACAGCCGTTTTCAGATAGCCCTCAATGCAAAGGCTCTAGACGCAAATATTGGTGTGAGAGCTAATTCAATCAAGGAAACACTGCATGGTGGTGAAGGGCATATTGAAGAAGGATCAGCCGAGTGGTTCTTGTGGGAGAACAACTCCATTTGGCTCACTAACTTCACACACCATCAGGCTTCCAAGCAGCTCTCAAGGAAACTCAGTTTTCACACTGCTTAGTGCAATTTGTTAATGTGCTGTGGACTGGAAATGAACCTGGTAGAGCATCCCACACAAACGAATGCTCCACATGCGGGTTTCACATGCCACCAACTCCACACTCACAGGCAACTTCAGCGCCACAGCCGTTTCAGATAGCCCTCAATGCAAAGGCTCTAGACGCAAATATTGGTGTGAGAGCTAATTCAATCAAGGAAAACACTGCATGTTGGTAGAAGGGGCATATTGAAGAAGGGATCCAGCCGAGTGGTTTCTTGTGGAGAACAACTCCATTTCGCTCACTAACTCCTTCACACTACACCATCAGGCTTCCAAGCAGCTCTCAGGAAACTCAGTTTTCACACTCTATGCTTAGTGCCCTTTGTATGGCTAGGACTGAAATGAACCTGGTAGAGCATCCCACACAAAACGAATGCTCCACATGCGGGTTTTCACATGCCACCAACTCCACATTCACAGGCAACTTCAGCGCCACAGCCGTTTTCAGATAGCCCTCAATGCAAAGGCTCTAGACGCAAATATTGGTGTGAGAGCTAATTCAATCAAGGAAACACTGCATGTTGGTGAAGGGCATATTGAAGAAGGATCAGCCGAGTGGTTCTTGTGGGAGAACAACTCCATTTGGCTCACTAACTTCACACACCATCAGGCTTCCAAGCAGCTCTCAAGGAAACTCAGTTTTCACACTCTATGCTTAGTGCCCTTTGAGTGCAGTATCTAGGAATGAACCTGGTAGAGCATCCCACACAAACGAATGCTCCACATGCGGGTTTCACATGCCACCAACTCCACATTCACAGGCAACTTCAGCGCCACAGCCGTTTCCAGATAGCCCTCAATGCAAAGGCTCTAGACGCAAATATTGGTGTGAGAGCTAATTCAATCAAGGAAACACTGCATGTAGGTGAAGGGCATATTGAAGAAGGATCAGCCGAGTGGTTCTTGTGGGAGAACAACTCCATTTGGCTCACTAACTTCACACACCATCAGGCTTCCAAGCAGCTCTCAAGGAAACTCAGTTTTCACACTCTATGCTTAGTGCCCTTTGTATGGCTAGGACTGAAATGAACCTGGTAGAGCATCCCACACAAACGAATGCTCCACATGCGGGTTTCACATGCCCACCAACTCCACATTCACAGGCAACTTCAGCGCCACAGCCGTTTTCAGATAGCCCTCAATGCAAAGGCTCTAGACGCAAATATTGGTGTGAAAGCTAATTCAATTAAGGAAACACTGCATGTTGGTGAAGGGCATATTGAAGAAGGATCAGCCGAGTGGTTCTTGTGGGAGAACAACTCCATTTGGCTCACTAACTTCACACACCATCAGGCTTCCAAGCAGCTCTCAAGGAAACTCAGTTTTCACACTCTATGCTTAGTGCCCTTTGTATGGCTAGGACTGAATTGAACCTGGTAGAGCATCCCACACAAACGAATGCTCCACATGCGGGTTTCACATGCCACCAACTCCACATTTACAGGCAACTTCAGCGCCACAGCCGTTTTCAGATAGCCCTCAATGCAAAGGCTCTAGACGCAAATATTGGTGTGAGAGCTAATTCAATCAAGGAAACACTGCATGTTGGTGAAGGGCATATTGAGGAAGGATCAGCCGAGTGGTTCTTGTGGGAGAACAACTCCATTTGGCTCACTAACTTCACACACCATCAGGCTTCCAAGCAGCTCTCAAGGAAACTCAGTTTTCACACTCTATGCTTAGTGCCCTTTGTATGGCTAGGACTGAAATGAACCTGGTAGAGCATCCCACACAAACGAATGCTCCACATGCGGGTTTCACATGCCACCAACTCCACATTCACAGGCAACTTCAGCGCCACAGCCGTTTTCAGATAGCCCTCAATGCAAAGGCTCTAGACGCAAATATTGGTGTGAGAGCTAATTCAATCAAGGAAACACTGCATGTTGGTGAAGGGCATATTGAAGAAGGATCAGCCGAGTGGTTCTTGTGGGAGAACAACTCCATTTGGCTCACTAACTTCACACACCATCAGGCTTCCAAGCAGCTCTCAAGGAAACTCAGTTTTCACACTCTATGCTTAGTGCCCTTTGAGTGCATTATCTAGGAATGAACCTGGTAGAGCATCCCACACAAACGAATGCTCCACATGCGGGTTTCACATGCCACCAACTCCACACTCACAGGCAACTTCAGCGCCACAGCCGTTTTCAGATAGCCCTCAATGCAAAGGCTCTAGACGCAAATATTGGTGTGAGAGCTAATTCAATCAAGGAAACACTGCATGTTGGTGAAGGGCATATTGAAGAAGGATCAGCCGAGTGGTTCTTGTGGGAGAACAACTCCATTTGGCTCACTAACTTCACACACCATCAGGCTTCCAAGCAGCTCTCAAGGAAACTCAGTTTTCACACTCTATGCTTAGTGCCCTTTGAGTGCATTATCTAGGAATGAACCTGGTAGAGCATCCCACACAAACGAATGTTCCATATGCGGGTTTCACATGCCACCAACTCCACATTCACAGGCAACTTCAGCGCCACAGCCGTTTTCAGATAGCCCTCAATGCAAAGGCTCTAGACGCAAATATTGGTGTGAGAGCTAATTCAATCAAGGAAACACTGCATGTTGGTGAAGGGCATATTGAAGAAGGATCAGCCGAGTGGTTCTTGTGGGAGAACAACTCCATTTGGCTCACTAACTTCACACACCATCAGGCTTCCAAGCAGCTCTCAAGGAAACTCAGTTTTCACACTCTATGCTTAGTGCAATTTGTATGGCTGGGACTGAAATGAACCTGGTAGAGCATCCCACACAAACGAATGCTCCACATGCGGGTTTCACATGCCACCAACTCCACACTCACAGGCAACTTCAGCGCCACAGCCGTTTTCAGATAGCCCTCAATGCAAAGGCTCTAGACGCAAATATTGGTGTGAGAGCTAATTCAATCAAGGAAACACTGCATGTTGGTGAAGGGCATATTGAAGAAGGATCAGCCGAGTGGTTCTTGTGGGAGAACAACTCCATTTCGCTCACTAACTTCACACACCATCAGGCTTCCAAGCAGCTCTCAAGGAAACTCAGTTTTCACACTCTATGCTTAGTGCCCCTTTGTATGGCTAGGACTGAAATGAACCTGGTAGAGCATCCCACACAAACGAATGCTCCACATGCGGGTTTCACATGCCACCAACTCCACATTCACAGGCAACTTCAGCGCCACAGCCGTTTTCAGATAGCCCTCAATGCAAAGGCTCTAGACGCAAATATTGGTGTGAGAGCTAATTCAATCAAGGAAACACTGCATGTTGGTGAAGGGCATATTGAAGAAGGATCAGCCGAGTGGTTCTTGTGGGAGAACAACTCCATTTGGCTCACTAACTTCACACACCATCAGGCTTCCAAGCAGCTCTCAAGGAAACTCAGTTTTCACACTCTATGCTTAGTGCCCTTTGAGTGCAGTATCTAGGAATGAACCTGGTAGAGCATCCCACACAAATGAATGCTCCACATGCGGGTTTCACATGCCACCAACTCCACACTCACAGGCAACTTCAGCGCCACAGCCGTTTTCAGATAGCCCTCAATGCAAAGGCTCTGGATGCAAATATTGGTGTGAGAGCTAATTCAATCAAGGAAACACTGCATGTTGGTGAAGGGCATATTGAAGAAGGATCAGCCGAGTGGTTCTTGTGGGAGAACAACTCTATTTGGCTCACTAACTTCACACACCATCAGGCTTCCAAGCAGCTCTCAAGGAAACTCAGTTTTCACACTCTATGCTTAGTGCCCTTTGTATGGCTAGGACTGAAATGAACCTGGTAGAGCAATCCCACACAAACGAATGCTCCACATGCGGGTTTCACATGCCACCAACTCCACATTCACAGGCAACTTCAGCGCCACAGCCGTTTTCAGATAGCCCTCAATGCAAAGGCTCTAGACGCAAATATTGGTGTGAGAGCTAATTCAATCAAGGAAACACTGCATGTTGGTGAAGGGCATATTGAAGAAGGATCAGCCGACGTGGTTCTTGTGGGAGAACAACTCCATTTGGCTCACTAACTTCACACACCATCAGGCTTCCAAGCAGCTCTCAAGGAAACTCAGTTTTCACACTCTATGCTTAGTGCCCTTTGAGTGCAGTATCTAGGAATGAACCTGGTAGAGCATCCCACACAAATGAATGCTCCACATGCGGGTTTCACATGCCACCAACTCCACACTCACAGGCAACTTCAGCGCCACAGCCATTTTCAGATAGCCCTCAATGCAAAGGCTCTGGATGCAAATATTGGTGTGAGAGCTAATTCAATCAAGGAAACACTGCATGTTGGTGAAGGGCATATTGAAGAAGGATCAGCCGAGTGGTTCTTGTGGGAGAACAACTCTATTTGGCTCACTAACTTCACACACCATCAGGCTTCCAAGCAGCTCTCAAGGAAACTCAGTTTTCACACTCTATGCTTAGTGCCCTTTGAGTGCAGTATCTAGGAATGAACCTCGTAGAGCATCCCACACAAATGAATGCTCCACATGCGGGTTTCACATGCCACCAACTCCACACTCACAGGCAACTTCAGCGCCACAGCCGTTTTCAGATAGCCCTCAATGCAAAGGCTCTAGATGCAAATATTGGTGTGAGAGCTAATTCAATCAAGGAAACACTGCATGTTGGTGAAGGGCATATTGAAGAAGGATCAGCAGAGTGGTTCTTGTGGGAGAACAACTCCATTTGGCTCACTAACTTCACACACCATCAGGCTTCCAAGCAGCTCTCAAGGAAACTCAGTTTTCACACTCTATGCTTAGTGCCCTTTGTATGGCTAGGACTGAAATGAACCTGGTAGAGCATCCCACACAAACGAATGCTCCACATGCGGGTTTCACATGCCACCAACCTCCACATTTACAGGCAACTTCAGCGCACACAGCCGTTTTCAGATAGCCCTCAATGCAAAGGCTCTAGACGCAAATATTGGTGTGAGAGCTAATTCAATCAAGGAAACACTGCATGTTGGTGAAGGGCATATTGAAGAAGGATCAGCCGAGTGGTTCTTGTGGGAGAACAACTCCATTTGGCTCACTAACTTCACACACCATCAGGCTTCCAAGCAGCTCTCAAGGAAACTCAGTTTTTCACACTCTATGCTTAGTGCCCTTTGAGTGCATTATCTAGGAATGAACCTGGTAGAGCATCCCACACAAACGAATGCTCCACATGCGGGTTTCACATGCCACCAACGTCCACATTCACACGGCAACTTCAGCGCCACAGCCGTTTTCAGATAGCCCTCAATGCAAAGGCTCTAGACGCAAATATTGGTGTGAGAGCTAATTCAATCAAGGAAACACTGCATGTTGGTGAAGGGCATATTGAAGTAGGATCAGCCGAGTGGTTCTTGTGGGAGAACAACTCCATTTGGCTCACTAACTTCACACACCATCAAGCTTCCAAGCAGCTCTCAAGGAAACTCAGTTTTCACACTCTATGCTTAGTGCCCTTTGAGTGCATTATCTAGGAATGAACCTGGTAGAGCATCCCACACAAACGAATGCTCCACATGCTGGTTTCACATGCCACCAACTCCACATTCACAGGCAACTTCAGCGCCACAGCCGTTTTCAGATAGCCCTCAATGCAAAGGCTCTAGACGCAAATATTGGTGTGAGAGCTAATTCAATCAAGGAAACACTGCATGTAGGTGAAGGGCATATTGAAGAAGGATCAGCCGAGTGGTTCTTGTGGGAGAACAACTCCATTTGGCTCACTAACTTCACACACCATCAGGCTTCCAAGCAGCTCTCAAGGAAACTCAGTTTTCACACTCTATGCTTAGTGCCCTTTGTATGGCTAGGACTGAAATGAACCTGGTAGAGCATCCCACACAAACGAATGCTCCACATGCGGGTTTCACATGCCACCAACTCCACATTCACAGGCAACTTCAGCGCCACAGCCGTTTTCAGATAGCCCTCAATGCAAAGGCTCTAGACGCAAATATTGGTGTGAGAGCTAATTCAATCAAGGAAACACTGCATGTTGGTGAAGGGCATATTGAAGAAGGATCAGCCGAGTGGTTCTTGTGGGAGAACAACTCCATTTGGCTCACTAACTTCACACACCATCAGGCTTCCAAGCAGCTCTCAAGGAAACTCAGTTTTCACACTCTATGCTTAGTGCCCTTTGTATGGCTAGGACTGAAATGAACCTGGTAGAGCATCCCACACAAACGAATGCTCCACATGCGGGTTTCACATGCCACCAACTCCACATTCACAGGCAACTTCAGCGCCACAGCCGTTTTCAGATAGCCCTCAATGCAAAGGCTCTAGACGCAAATATTGGTGTGAGAGCTAATTCAATCAAGGAAACACTGCATGTTGGTGAAGGGCATATTGAAGAAGGATCAGCCGAGTGGTTCTTGTGGGAGAACAACTCCATTTGGCTCACTAACTTCACACACCATCAGGCTTCCAAGCAGCTCTCAAGGAAACTCAGTTTTCACACTCTATGCTTAGTGCCCTTTGAGTGCATTATCTAGGAATGAACCTGGTAGAGCATCCCACACAAACGAATGCTCCACATGCGGGTTTCACATGCCACCAACTCCACACTCACAGGCAACTTCAGCGCCACAGCCGTTTTCAGATAGCCCTCAATGCAAAGGCTCTAGACGCAAATATTGGTGTGAGAGCTAATTCAATCAAGGAAACACTGCATGTTGGTGAAGGGCATATTGAAGAAGGATCAGCCGAGTGGTTCTTGTGGGAGAACAACTCCATTTGGCTCACTAACTTCACACACCATCAGGCTTCCAAGCAGCTCTCAAGGAAACTCAGTTTTCACACTCTATGCTTAGTGCCCTTTGAGTGCATTATCTAGGAATGAACCTGGTAGAGCATCCCACACAAACGAATGTTCCATATGCGGGTTTCACATGCCACCAACTCCACATTCACAGGCAACTTCAGCGCCGCCACAGCCGTTTTCAGATAGCCCTCAATGCAAAGGCTCTAGACGCAAATATTGGTGTGAGAGCTAATTCAATCAAGGAAACACTGCATGTTGGTGAAGGGCATATTGAAGAAGGATCAGCCGAGTGGTTCTTGTGGAGAGAACAACTCCATTTGGCTCACTAACTTCACACACCATCAGGCTTCCAAGCAGCTCTCAAGGAAACTCAGTTTTCACACTCTATGCTTAGTGCAATTTGTATGGCTGGGACTGAAATGAACCTGGTAGAGCATCCCACACAAACGAATGCTCCACATGCGGGTTTCACATGCCACCAACTCCACATTCACAGGCAACTTCAGCGCCACAGCCATTTTCAGATAGCCCTCAATGCAAAGGCTCTGGATGCAAATATTGGTGTGAGAGCTAATTCAATCAAGGAAACACTGCATGTTGGTGAAGGGCATATTGAAGAAGGATCAGCCGAGTGGTTCTTGTGGGAGAACAACTCTATTTGGCTCACTAACTTCACACACCATCAGGCTTCCAAGCAGCTCTCAAGGAAACTCAGTTTTCACACTCTATGCTTAGTGCCCTTTGAGTGCAGTATCTAGGAATGAACCTGGTAGAGCATCCCACACAAATGAATGCTCCACATGCGGGTTTCACATGCCACCAACTCCACACTCACAGGCAACTTCAGCGCCACAAGCCGTTTTCAGATAGCCCTCAATGCAAAGGCTCTAGATGCAAATATTGGTGTGAGAGCTAATTCAATCAAGGGAAACACTGCATGTTGGTGAAGGGCATATTGAAGAAGGATCAGCAGAGTGGTTCTTGTGGGAGAACAACTCCATTTGGCTCACTAACTTCACACACCATCAGGCTTCCAAGCAGCTCTCAAGGAAACTCAGTTTTCACACTCTATGCTTAGTGCCCTTTGAGTGCATTATCTAGGAATGAACCTGGTAGAGCATCCCACACAAACGAATGCTCCACATGCGGGTTTCACATGCCACCAACTCCACATTCAGGCAACTTCAGCGCCACAGCCGTTTTCAGATAGCCCTCAATGCAAAGGCTCTAGACGCAAATATTGGTGTGAGAGCTAATTCAATCAAGGAAACACTGCATGTTGGTGAAGGGCATATTGAAGTAGGATCAGCCGAGTGGTTCTTGTGGGAGAACAACTCCATTTGGCTCACTAACTTCACACACCATCAAGCTTCCAAGCAGCTCTCAAGGAAACTCAGTTTTCACACTCTATGCTTAGTGCCCTTTGAGTGCATTATCTAGGAATGAACCTGGTAGAGCATCCCACACAAACGAATGCTCCACATGCGGGTTTCACATGCCACCAACTCCACATTCACAGGCAACTTCAGCGCCACAGCCGTTTTCAGATAGCCCTCAATGCTAAGGCTCTAGACGCAAATATTGGTGTGAGAGCTAATTCAATCAAGGAAACACTGCATGTAGGTGAAGGGCATATTGAAGAAGGATCAGCCGAGTGGTTCTTGTGGGAGAACAACTCCATTTGGCTCACTAACTTCACACACCATCAGGCTTCCAAGCAGCTCTCAAGGAAACTCAGTTTTCACACTCTATGCTTAGTGCCCTTTGTATGGCTAGGACTGAAATGAACCTGGTAGAGCATCCCCACACAAACGAATGCTCCACATGCGGGTTTCACATGCCACCAACTCCACATTTACAGGCAACTTCAGCGCCACAGCCGTTTTCAGATAGCCCTCAATGCAAAGGCTCTAGACGCAAATATTGGTGTGAGAGCTAATTCAATCAAGGAAACACTGCATGTTGGTGAAGGGCATATTGAGGAAGGATCAGCCGAGTGGTTCTTGTGGGAGAACAACTCCATTTGGCTCACTAACTTCACACACCATCAGGCTTCCAAGCAGCTCTCAAGGAAACTCAGTTTTCACACTCTATGCTTAGTGCCCTTTGTATGGCTAGGACTGAAATGAACCTGGTAGAGCATCCCACACAAACGAATGCTCCACATGCGGGTTTCACATGCCACCAACTCCACATTCACAGGCAACTTCAGCGCCACAGCCGTTTTCAGATAGCCCTCAATGCAAAGGCTCTAGACGCAAATATTGGTGTGAGAGCTAATTCAATCAAGGAAACACTGCATGTTGGTGAAGGGCATATTGAAGAAGGATCAGCCGAGTGGTTCTTGTGGGAGAACAACTCCATTTGGCTCACTAACTTCACACACCATCAGGCTTCCAAGCAGCTCTCAAGGAAACTCAGTTTTCACACTCTATGCTTAGTGCCCTTTGAGTGCATTATCTAGGAATGAACCTGGTAGAGCATCCCACACAAACGAATGCTCCACATGCGGGTTTCACATGCCACCAACTCCACATTCACAGGCAACTTCAGCGCCACAGCCGTTTTCAGATAGCCCTCAATGCAAAGGCTCTAGACGCAAATATTGGTGTGAGAGCTAATTCAATCAAGGAAACACTGCATGTTGGTGAAGGGCATATTGAAGAAGGATCAGCCGAGTGGTTCTTGTGGGAGAACAACTCTATTTGGCTCACTAACTTCACACACCATCAAGCTTCCAAGCAGCTCTCAAGGAAACTCAGTTTTCACACTCTATGCTTAGTGCCCTTTGAGTGCATTATCTAGGAATGAACCTGGTAGAGCATCCCACACAAACGAATGCTCCACATGCGGGTTTCACATGCCACCAACTCCACATTCACAGGCAACTTCAGCGCCACAGCCGTTTTCAGATAGCCCTCAATGCAAAGGCTCTAGACGCAAATATTGGTGTGAGAGCTAATTCAATCAAGGAAACACTGCATGTAGGTGAAGGGCATATTGAAGAAGGATCAGCCGAGTGGTTCTTGTGGGAGAACAACTCCATTTGGCTCACTAACTTCACACACCATCAGGCTTCCAAGCAGCTCTCAAGGAAACTCAGTTTTCACACTCTATGCTTAGTGCCCTTTGTATGGCTAGGACTGAAATGAACCTGGTAGAGCATCCCACACAAACGAATGCTCCACATGCGGGTTTCACATGCCACCAACTCCACATTCACAGGCAACTTCAGCGCCACAGCCGTTTTCAGATAGCCCTCAATGCAAAGGCTCTAGACGCAAATATTGGTGTGAAAGCTAATTCAATTAAGGAAACACTGCATGTTGGTGAAGGGCATATTGAAGAAGGATCAGCCGAGTGGTTCTTGTGGGAGAACAACTCCATTTGGCTCACTAACTTCACACACCATCAGGCTTCCAAGCAGCTCTCAAGGAAACTCAGTTTTCACACTCTATGCTTAGTGCCCTTTGTATGGCTAGGACTGAATTGAACCTGGTAGAGCATCCCACACAAACGAATGCTCCACATGCGGGTTTCACATGCCACCAACTCCACATTTACAGGCAACTTCAGCGCCACAGCCGTTTTCAGATAGCCCTCAATGCAAAGGCTCTAGACGCAAATATTGGTGTGAGAGCTAATTCAATCAAGGAAACACTGCATGTTGGTGAAGGGCATATTGAGG
Source organism: Ochotona princeps (assembly GCF_030435755.1). Taxonomy (NCBI): domain Eukaryota; kingdom Metazoa; phylum Chordata; class Mammalia; order Lagomorpha; family Ochotonidae; genus Ochotona; species Ochotona princeps. The sequence goes on from NW_026700575.1 coordinate 12,233, forward strand.
AAGGATCAGCCGAGTGGTTCTTGTGGGAGAACAACTCCATTTGGCTCACTAACTTCACACACCATCAGGCTTCCAAGCAGCTCTCAAGGAAACTCAGTTTTCACACTCTATGCTTAGTGCCCTTTGTATGGCTAGGACTGAAATGAACCTGGTAGAGCATCCCACACAAACGAATGCTCCACATGCGGGTTTCACATGCCACCAACTCCACATTCACAGGCAACTTCAGCGCCACAGCCGTTTTCAGATAGCCCTCAATGCAAAGGCTCTAGACGCAAATATTGGTGTGAGAGCTAATTCAATCAAGGAAACACTGCATGTTGGTGAAGGGCATATTGAAGAAGGATCAGCCGAGTGGTTCTTGTGGGAGAACAACTCCATTTGGCTCACTAACTTCACACACCATCAGGCTTCCAAGCAGCTCTCAAGGAAACTCAGTTTTCACACTCTATGCTTAGTGCCCTTTGAGTGCATTATCTAGGAATGAACCTGGTAGAGCATCCCACACAAACGAATGCTCCACATGCGGGTTTCACATGCCACCAACTCCACACTCACAGGCAACTTCAGCGCCACAGCCGTTTTCAGATAGCCCTCAATGCTAAGGCTCTAGACGCAAATATTGGTGTGAGAGCTAATTCAATCAAGGAAACACTGCATGTTGGTGAAGGGCATATTGAAGAAGGATCAGCCGAGTGGTTCTTGTGGGAGAACAACTCCATTTGGCTCACTAACTTCACACACCATCAGGCTTCCAAGCAGCTCTCAAGGAAACTCAGTTTTCACACTCTATGCTTAGTGCCCTTTGAGTGCATTATCTAGGAATGAACCTGGTAGAGCATCCCACACAAACGAATGTTCCATATGCGGGTTTCACATGCCACCAACTCCACATTCACAGGCAACTTCAGCGCCACAGCCGTTTTCAGATAGCCCTCAATGCAAAGGCTCTAGACGCAAATATTGGTGTGAGAGCTAATTCAATCAAGGAAACACTGCATGTTGGTGAAGGGCATATTGAAGAAGGATCAGCCGAGTGGTTCTTGTGGGAGAACAACTCCATTTGGCTCACTAACTTCACACACCATCAGGCTTCCAAGCAGCTCTCAAGGAAACTCAGTTTTCACACTCTATGCTTAGTGCAATTTGTATGGCTGGGACTGAAATGAACCTGGTAGAGCATCCCACACAAACGAATGCTCCACATGCGGGTTTCACATGCCACCAACTCCACACTCACAGGCAACTTCAGCGCCACAGCCGTTTTCAGATAGCCCTCAATGCAAAGGCTCTAGACGCAAATATTGGTGTGAGAGCTAATTCAATCAAGGAAACACTGCATGTTGGTGAAGGGCATATTGAAGAAGGATCAGCCGAGTGGTTCTTGTGGGAGAACAACTCCATTTCGCTCACTAACTTCACACACCATCAGGCTTCCAAGCAGCTCTCAAGGAAACTCAGTTTTCACACTCTATGCTTAGTGCCCTTTGTATGGCTAGGACTGAAATGAACCTGGTAGAGCATCCCACACAAACGAATGCTCCACATGCGGGTTTCACATGCCACCAACTCCACATTCACAGGCAACTTCAGCGCCACAGCCGTTTTCAGATAGCCCTCAATGCAAAGGCTCTAGATGCAAATATTGGTGTGAGAGCTAATTCAATCAAGGAAACACTGCATGTTGGTGAAGGGCATATTGAAGAAGGATCAGCCGAGTGGTTCTTGTGGGAGAAGAACTCCATTTGGCTCACTAACTTCACACACCATCAGGCTTCCAAGCAGCTCTCAAGGAAACTCAGTTTTCACACTCTATGCTTAGTGCCCTTTGAGTGCATTATCTAGGAATGAACCTGGTAGAGCATCCCACACAAACGAATGCTCCACATGCGGGTTTCACATGCCACCAACTCCACATTCACAGGCAACTTCAGCGCCACAGCCGTTTTCAGATAGCCCTCAATGCTAAGGCTCTAGACGCAAATATTGGTGTGAGAGCTAATTCAATCAAGGAAACACTGCATGTTGGTGAAGGGCATATTGAAGAAGGATCAGCCGAGTGGTTCTTGTGGGAGAACAACTCCATTTGGCTCACTAACTTCACACACCATCAGGCTTCCAAGCAGCTCTCAAGGAAACTCAGTTTTCACACTCTATGCTTAGTGCCCTTGAGTGCATTATCTAGGAAAGAACCTGGTAGAGCATCCCACACAAACGAATGCTCCATATGCGGGTTTCACATGCCACCAACTCCACATTCACAGGCAACTTCAGCGCCACAGCCGTTTTCAGATAGCCCTCAATGCAAAGGCTCTAGACGCAAATATTGGTGTGAGAGCTAATTCAATCAAGGAAACACTGCATGTTGGTGAAGGGCATATTGAAGAAGGATCAGCCGAGTGGTTCTTGTGGGAGAACAACTCCATTTGGCTCACTAACTTCACACACCATCAGGCTTCCAAGCAGCTCTCAAGGAAACTCAGTTTTCACACTCTATGCTTAGTGCCCTTTGAGTGCATTATCTAGGAATGAACCTGGTAGAGCATCCCATACAAACGAATGCTCCACATGCGGGTTTCACATGCCACCAACTCCACACTCACAGGCAACTTCAGCGCCACAGCCGTTTTCAGATAGCCCTCAATGCAAAGGCTCTAGACGCAAATATTGGTGTGAGAGCTAATTCAATCAAGGAAACACTGCATGTTGGTGAAGGGCATATTGAAGAAGAATCAGCCGAGTGGTTCTTGTGGGAGAACAACTCCATTTGGCTCACTAACTTCACACACCATCAGGCTTCCAAGCAGCTCTCAAGGAAACTCAGTTTTCACACTCTATGCTTAGTGCCCTTTGAGTGCATTATCTAGGAATGAACCTGGTAGAGCATCCCACACAAACGAATGCTCCACATGCGGGTTTCACATGCCACCAACTCCACATTCACAGGCAACTTCAGCGCCACAGCCGTTTTCAGATAGCCCTCAATGCAAAGGCTCTAGACGCAAATATTGGTGTGAGAGCTAATTCAATTAAGGAAACACTGCATGTTGGTGAAGGGCATATTGAAGAAGGATCAGCCGAGTGGTTCTTGTGGGAGAACAACTCCATTTGGCTCACTAACTTCACACACCATCAGGCTTCCAAGCAGCTCTCAAGGAAACTCAGTTTTCACACTCTATGCTTAGTGACCTTTGTATGGCTAGGACTGAAAAGAACCTGGTAGAGCATCCCACACAAACGAATGCTCCACATGCGGTTTTCACATGCCACCAACTCCACATTTACAGGCAACTTCAGCGCCACAGCCGTTTTCAGATAGCCCTCAATGCAAAGGCTCTAGACGCAAATATTGGTGTGAGAGCTAATTCAATCAAGGAAACACTGCATGTTGGTGAAGGGCATATTGAGGAAGGATCAGCCGAGTGGTTCTTGTGGGAGAACAACTCCATTTGGCTCACTAACTTCACACACCATCAGGCTTCCAAGCAGCTCTCAAGGAAACTCAGTTTTCACACTCTATGCTTAGTTCCCTTTGTATGGCTAGGACTGAAATGAACCTGGTAGAGCATCCCACACAAACGAATGCTCCACATGCGGGTTTCACATGCCACCAACTCCACATTCACAGGCAACTTCAGCGCCACAGCCGTTTTCAGATAGCCCTCAATGCAAAGGCTCTAGACGCAAATATTGGTGTGAGTGCTAATTCAATCAAGGAAACACTGCATGTTGGTGAAGGGCATATTGAAGAAGGATCAGCCGAGTGGTTCTTGTGGGAGAACAACTCCATTTGGCTCACTAACTTCACACACCATCAGGCTTCCAAGCAGCTCTCAAGGAAACTCAGTTTTCACACTCTATGCTTAGTGCCCTTTGAGTGCATTATCTAAGAATGAACCTGGTAGAGCATCCCATACAAACGAATGCTCCACATGCGGGTTTCACATGCCACCAACTCCACACTCACAGGCAACTTCAGCGCCACAGCCGTTTTCAGATAGCCCTCAATGCAAAGGCTCTAGACGCAAATATTGGTGTGAGAGCTAATTCAATCAAGGAAACACTGCATGTTGGTGAAGGGCATATTGAAGAAGGATCAGCCGAGTGGTTCTTGTGGGAGAACAACTCCATTTGGCTAACTAACGTCACACACCATCAGGCTTCCAAGCAGCTCTCAAGGAAACTCAGTTTTCACACTCTATGCTTAGTGCCCTTTGAGTGCATTATCTAGGAATGAACCTGGTAGAGCATCCCACACAAACGAATGCTCCACATGCGGGTTTCACATGCCACCAACTCCACATTCACAGGCAACTTCAGCACCACAGCCGTTTTCAGATAGCCCTCAATGCAAAGGCTCTAGACGCAAATATTGGTGTGAGAGCTAATTCAATCAAGGAAACACTGCATGTTGGTGAAGGGCATATTGAAGAAGGATCAGCCGAGTGGTTCTTGTGGGAGAACAACTCCATTTGGCTCACTAACTTCACACACCATCAGGCTTCCAAGCAGCTCTCAAGGAAACTCAGTTTGCACACTCTATGCTTAGTGCCCTTTGAGTGCATTATCTAGGAATGAACCTGGTCAGCATCCCACACAAACGAATGCTCCACATGCGGGTTTCACATGCCACCAACCCCACATTCACAGGCAACTTCAGCGCCACAGCCGTTTTCAGATAGCCCTCAATGCAAAGGCTCTAGACGCAAATATTGGTGTGAGAGCTAATTCAATCAAGGAAACACTGCATGTTGGTGAAGGGCATATTGAAGAAGGATCAGCCGAGTGGTTCTTGTGGGAGAACAACTCCATTTGGCTCACTAACTTCACACACCATCAGGCTTCCAAGCAGCTCTCAAGGAAACTCAGTTTTCACACTCTATGCTTAGTGCCCTTTGTATGGCTAGGACTGAAATGAAGCTGGTAGAGCATCCCACACAAACGAATGCTCCACATGCGGGTTTCACATGCCACCAACTCCACATTCACAGGCAACTTCAGCGCCACAGCCATTTTCAGATAGCCCTCAATGCGAAGGCTCTAGACGCAAATATTGGTGTGAGAGCTAATTCAATCAAGGAAACACTGCATGTTGGTGAAGGGCATATTGAAGAAGGATCAGCCGAGTGGTTCTTGTGGGAGAACAACTCCATTTGGCTCACTAACTTCACACACCATCAGGCTTCCAAGCAGCTCTCAAGGAAACTCAGTTTTCACACTCTATGCTTAGTGCCCTTTGTATGGCTAGGACTGAAATGAACCTGGTAGAGCATCCCACACAAACGAATGCTCCACATGCGGGTTTCACATGCCAACAACTCCACATTCACAGGCAACTTCAGCGCCACAGCCGTTTTCAGATAGCCCTCAATGCAAAGGCTCTAGACGCAAATATTGGTGTGAGAGCTAATTCAATCAAGGAAACACTGCATGTTGGTGAAGGGCATATTGAAGAAGGATCAGCCGAGTGGTTCTTGTGGGAGAACAACTCCATTTGGCTCACTAACTTCACACACCATCAGGCTTCCAAGCAGCTCTCAAGGAAACTCAGTTTTCACACTCTATGCTTAGTGCCCTTTGAGTGCATTATCTAGGAATGAACCTGGTAGAGCATCCCACACAAACGAATGCTCCACATGCGGGTTTCACATGCCAACAACTCCACACTCACAGGCAACTTCAGCGCCACAGCCGTTTTCAGATAGCCCTCAATGCAAAGGCTCTAGACGCAAATATTGGTGTGAGAGCTAATTCAATCAAGGAAACACTGCATGTTGGTGAAGGGCATATTGAAAAAGGATCAGCCGAGTGGTTCTTGTGGGAGAACAACTCCATTTGGCTCACTAACTTCACACACCATCAGGCTTCCAAGCAGCTCTCAAGGAAACTCAGTTTTCACACTCTATGCTTAGTGCCCTTTGAGTGCATTATCTAGGAATGAACCTGGTAGAGCATCCCACACAAACGAATGCTCCACATGCGGGTTTCACATGCCACCAACTCCACATTCACAGGCAACTTCAGCGCCACAGCCGTTTTCAGATAGCCCTCAATGCAAAGACTCTAGACGCAAATATTGGTGTGAGAGCTAATTCAATCAAGGAAACACTGCATGTTGGTGAAGGGCATATTGAAGAAGGATCAGCCGAGTGGTTCTTGTGGGAGAACAACTCCATTTGGCTCACTAACTTCACACACCATCAGGCTTCCAAGCAGCTCTCAAGGAAACTCAGTTTTCACACTCTATGCTTAGTGCTCTTTGTATGGCTAGGACTGAAATGAAGCTGGTAGAGCATCCCACACAAACGAATGCTCCACATGCGGGTTTCACATGCCACCAACTCCACATTCACAGGCAACTTCAGCGCCACAGCCATTTTCAGATAGCCCTCAATGCAAAGGCTCTAGACGCAAATATTGGTGTGAGAGCTAATTCAATCAAGGAAACACTGCATGTTGGTGAAGGGCATATTGAAGAAGGATCAGCCGAGTGGTTCTTGTGGGAGAACAACTCCATTTGGCTCACTAACTTCACACACCATCAGGCTTCCAAGCAGCTCTCAAGGAAACTCAGTTTTCACACTCTATGCTTAGTGCCCTTTGTATGGCTAGGACGGAAATGAACCTGGTAGAGCATCCCACACAAACGAATGCTCCACATGCGGGTTTCACATGCCACCAACTCCACATTCACAGGCAACTTCAGCGCCACAGCCGTTTTCAGATAGCCCTCAACGCAAAGGCTCTAGACGCAAATATTGGTGTGAGAGCTAATTCAATCAAGGAAACACTGCATGTTGGTGAAGGGCATATTGAAGAAGGATCAGCCGAGTGATTCTTGTGGGAGAACAACTCCATTTGGCTCACTAACTTCACACACCATCAGGCTTCCAAGCAGCTCTCAAGGAAACTCAATTTTCACACTCTATGCTTAGTGCTCTCTGTGTGCCTAGGACTGAAATGAAGCTTGGTCAGCATCCCACACAAACGAATGCTCCACATGCGGGTTTCACATGCCACCAACTCCACATTTACAGGCAACTTCAGCGCCACAGCCGTTTTCAGATAGCCCTCAATGCAAAGGCTCTAGACGCAAATATTGGTGTGAGAGCTAATTCAATCAAGGAAACACTGCATGTTGGTGAAGGGCATATTGAAGAAGGATCAGCCGAGTGGTTCTTGTGGGAGAACAACTCCATTTGGCTGACTAACTTCACAAACCATCAGGCTTCCAAGCAGCTCTCAAGGAAACTCAGTTTTCACACTCTATGCTTAGTGCCCTTTCTATGGCTAGGACTGAAATGAACCTGGTAGAGCATCCCATACAAACGAATGCTCCACATGCGGGTTTCACATGCCACCAACTCCACATTCACAGGCAACTTCAGCGCCACAGCCGTTTTCAGATAGCCCTCAATGCAAAGGCTCTAGACGCAAATATTGGTGTGAGAGCTAATTCAATCAAGGAAACACTGCATGTTGGTGAAGGGCATATTGAAGAAGGATCAGCCGAGTGGTTCTTGTGGGAGAACAACTCCATTTGGCTCACTAACTTCACACACCATCAGGCTTCCAAGCAGCTCTCAAGGAAACTCAGTTTTCACACTCTATGCTTAGTGCCCTTTGAGTGCATTATCTAGGAATGAACCTCGTAGAGCATCCCACACAAACGAATGCTCCACATGCGGGTTTCACATGCCACCAACTCCACATTCACAGGCAACTTCAGCGCCACAGCCGTTTTCAGATAGCCCTCAATGCAAAGGCTCTAGACGCAAATATTGGTGTGAGAGCTAATTCAATCAAGGAAACACTGCATGTTATTGAAGGGCATATTGAAGAAGGATCAGCCGAGTGGTTCTTGTGGGAGAACAACTCCATTTGGCTCACTAACTTCACACACCATCAGGCTTCCAAGCAGCTCTCAAGGAAACTCAGTTTTCACACTCTATGCTTAGTGCTTTTTGTATGGCTAGGACTGAAATGAACCTGGTAGAGCATCCCACACAAACGAATGCTCCACATGCGGGTTTCACATGCCACCAACTCCACATTCACAGGCAACTTCAGCGCCACAGCCGTTTTCAGATAGCCCTCAACGCAAAGGCTCTAGACGCAAATATTGGTGTGAGAGCTAATTCAATCAAGGAAACACTGCATGTTGGTGAAGGGCATATTGAAGAAGGATCAGCCGAGTGGTTCTTGTGGGAGAACAACTCCATTTGGCTCACTAACTTCACACACCATCAGGCTTCCAAGCAGCTCTCAAGGAAACTCAATTTTCACACTCTATGCTTAGTGCTCTCTGTGTGCCTAGGACTGAAATGAAGCTTGGTCAGCATCCCACACAAACGAATGCTCCACATGCGGGTTTCACATGCCACCAACTCCACATTTACAGGCAACTTCAGCGCCACAGCCGTTTTCAGATAGCCCTCAATGCAAAGGCTCTAGACGCAAATATTGGTGTGAGAGCTAATTCAATCAAGGAAACACTGCATGTTGGTGAAGGGCATATTGAAGAAGGATCAGCCGAGTGGTTCTTGTGGGAGAACAACTCCATTTGGCTCACTAACTTCACACACCATCAGGCTTCCAAGCAGCTCTCAAGGAAACTCAGTTTTCACACTCTATGCTTAGTGCCCTTTCTATGGCTAGGACTGAAATGAACCTGGTAGAGCATCCCATACAAACGAATGCTCCACATGCGGGTTTCACATGCCACCAACTCCACATTCACAGGCAACTTCAGCGCCACAGCCGTTTTCAGATAGCCCTCAATGCAAAGGCTCTAGACGCAAATATTGGTGTGAGAGCTAATTCAATCAAGGAAACACTGCATGTTGGTGAAGGGCATATTGAAGAAGGATCAGCCGAGTGGTTCTTGTGGAAGAACAACTCCATTTGGCTCACTAACTTCACACACCATCAGGCTTCCAAGCAGCTCTCAAGGAAACTCAGTTTTCACACTCTATGCTTAGTGCCCTTTGAGTGCATTATCTAGGAATGAACCTGGTAGAGCATCCCACACAAACGAATGCTCCACATGCGGGTTTCACATGCCACCAACTCCACATTCACAGGCAACTTCAGCGCCACAGCCGTTTTCAGATAGCCCTCAATGCAAAGGCTCTAGACGCAAATATTGGTGTGAGAGCTAATTCAATCAAGGAAACACTGCATGTTGGTGAAGGGCATATTGAAGAAGGATCAGCCGAGTGGTTCTTGTGGGAGAACAACTCCATTTGGCTCACTAACTTCACACACCATCAGGCTTCCAAGCAGCTCTCAAGGAAACTCAGTTTTCACACTCTATGCTTAGTGCTTTTTGTATGGCTAGGACTGAAATGAACCTGGTAGAGCATCCCACACAAACGAATGCTCCACATGCGGGTTTCACATGCCACCAACTCCACATTCACAGGCAACTTCAGCGCCACAGCCGTTTTCAGATAGCCCTCAATGCAAAGGCTCTAGACGCAAATATTGGTGTGAGAGCTAATTCAATCAAGGAAACACTGCATGTTGGTGAAGGGCATATTGAAGAAGGATCAGCCGAGTGGTTCTTGTGGGAGAACAACTCCATTTGGCTCACTAAATTCACACACCATCAGGCTTCCAAGCAGCTCTCAAGGAAACTCAGTTTTCACACTCTATGCTTAGTGCCCTTTGAGTGCATTATCTAGGAATGAACCTGGTAGAGCATCCCACACAAACGAATGCTCCACATGCGGGTTTCACATGCCACCAACTCTACATTTACAGGCAACTTCAGCGCCACAGCCGTTTTCAGATAGCCCTCAATGCAAAGGCTCTAGACGCAAATATTGGTGTGAGAGCTAATTCAATCAAGGAAACACTGCATGTTGGTGAAGGGCATATTGAAGAAGGATCAGCCGAGTGGTTCCTGTGGGAGAACAACTCCATTTGGCTCACTAACTTCACACACCATCAGGCTTCCAAGCAGCTCTCAAGGAAACTCAGTTTTCACACTCTATGCTTAGTGCCCTTTGTATGGCTAGGACTGAAATGAACCTGGTAGAGCATCCCACACAAACGAATGCTCCACATGCGGGTTTCACATGCCACCAACTCCACATTCACAGGCAACTTCAGCGCCACAGCCGTTTTCAGATAGCCCTCAACGCAAAGGCTCTAGACGCAAATATTGGTGTGAGAGCTAATTCAATCAAGGAAACACTGCATGTTGGTGAAGGGCATATTGAAGAAGGATCAGCCGAGTGATTCTTGTGGGAGAACAACTCCATTTGGCTCACTAACTTCACACACCATCAGGCTTCCAAGCAGCTCTCAAGGAAACTCAATTTTCACACTCTATGCTTAGTGCTCTTTGTGTGCCTAGGACTGAAATGAAGCTTGGTCAGCATCCCACACAAACGAATGCTCCACATGCGGGTTTCACATGCCACCAACTCCACACTCACAGGCAACTTCAGCGCCACAGCCGTTTTCAGATAGCCCTCAATGCAAAGACTCTAGACGCAAATATTGGTGTGAGAGCTAATTCAATCAAGGAAACACTGCATGTTGGTGAAGGGCAAATTGAAGAAGGATCAGCCGAGTGGTTCTTGTGGGAGAACAACTCCATTTGGCTCACTAACTTCACACACCATCAGGCTTCCAAGCAGCTCTCAAGGAAACTCAGTTTTCACACTCTATGCTTAGTGCCCTTTGAGTGCATTATCTAAGAATGAACCTGGTAGAGCATCCCACACAAACAAATGCTCCACATGCGGGTTTCACATGCCACCAACTCCACATTCACAGGCAACTTCAGCGCCACAGCCGTTTTCAGATAGCCCTCAATGCAAAGGCTCTAGACGCAAATATTGGTGTGAGAGCTAATTCAATTAAGGAAACACTGCATGTTGGTGAAGGGCATATTGAAGAAGGATCAGCCGAGTGGTTCTTGTGGGAGAACAACTCCATTTGGCTCACTAGCTTCACACACCATCAGGCTTCCAAGCAGCTCTCAAGGAAACTCAGTTTTCACACTCTATGCTTAGTGCCCTTTGTATGGCTAGGACTGAAATGAAGCTGGTAGAGCATCCCACACAAACGAATGCTCCACATGCGGGTTTCACATGCCACCAACTCCACATTCACAGGCAACTTCAGCGCCACAGCCGTTTTCAGATAGCCCTCAATGCAAAGGCTCTAGACGCAAATATTGGTGTGAGAGCTAATTCAATCAAGGAAACACTGCATGTTGGTGAAGGGCATATTGAAGAAGGATCAGCCGAGTGGTTCTTGTGGGAGAACAACTCCATTTGGCTCACTAACTTCACACACCATCAGGCTTCCAAGCAGCTCTCAAGGAAACTCAGTTTTCACACTCTATGCTTAGTGCCCTTTCTATGGCTAGGACTGAAAGGAACCTGGTAGAGCATCCCACACAAACGAATGCTCCACATGCGGGTTTCACATGCCACCAACTCCACATTCACAGGCAACTTCAGCGCCACAGCCGTTTTCAGATAGCCCTCAATGCAAAGGCTCTAGACGCAAATATTGGTGTGAGAGCTAATTCAATCAAGGAAACACTGCATGTTGGTGAAGGGCATATTGAAGAAGGATCAGCCGAGTGGTTCTTGTGGGAGAACAACTCCATTTGGCTCACTAAATTCACACACCATCAGGCTTCCAAGCAGCTCTCAAGGAAACTCAGTTTTCACACTCTATGCTTAGTGCCCTTTGAGTGCATTATCTAGGAATGAACCGGGTAGAGCATCCCACACAAACGAATGCTCCACATGCGGGTTTCACATGCCACCAACTCCACACTCACAGGCAACTTCAGCGCCACAGCCGTTTTCAGATAGCCCTCAATGCAAAGGCTCTAGACGCAAATATTGGTGTGAGAGCTAATTCAATCAAGGAAACACTGCATGTTGGTGAAGGGCATATTGAAGAAGGATCAGCCGAGTGGTTCTTGTGGGAGAACAACTCCATTTGGCTCACTAACTTCACACACCATCAGGCTTCCAAGCAGCTCTCAAGGAAACTCAGTTTTCACACTCTATGCTTAGTGCTCTTTGTATGGCTAGGACTGAAATGAACCTGGTAGAGCATCCCACACAAACGAATGCTCCACATGCGGGTTTCACATGCCACCAACTCCACATTTACAGGCAACTTCAGCGCCACAGCCGTTTTCAGATAGCCCTCAATGCAAAGGCTCTAGACGCAAATATTGGTGTGAGAGCTAATTCAATCAAGGAAACACTGCATGTTGGTGAAGGGCATATTGAAGAAGGATCAGCCGAGTGGTTCTTGTGGGAGAACAACTCCATTTGGCTCACTAACTTCACACACCATCAGGCTTCCAAGCAGCTCTCAAGGAAACTCAGTTTTCACACTCTATGCTTAGTGCCCTTTCTATGGCTAGGACTGAAATGAACCTGGTAGAGCATCCCACACAAACGAATGCTCCACATGCGGGTTTCACATGCCACCAACTCCACATTCACAGGCAACTTCAGCGCCACAGCCGTTTTCAGATAGCCCTCAACGCAAAGGCTCTAGACGCAAATATTGGTGTGAGAGCTAATTCAATCAAGGAAACACTGCATGTTGGTGAAGGGCATATTGAAGAAGGATCAGCCGAGTGATTCTTGTGGGAGAACAACTCCATTTGGCTCACTAACTTCACACACCATCAGGCTTCCAAGCAGCTCTCAAGGAAACTCAATTTTCACACTCTATGCTTAGTGCTCTTTGTGTGCCTAGGACTGAAATGAAGCTTGGTCAGCATCCCACACAAACGAATGCTCCACATGCGGGTTTCACATGCCACCAACTCCACACTCACAGGCAACTTCAGCGCCACAGCCGTTTTCAGATAGCCCTCAATGCAAAGGCTCTAGACGCAAATATTGGTGTGAGAGCTAATTCAATCAAGGAAACACTGCATGTTGGTGAAGGGCATATTGAAGAAGGATCAGCCGAGTGGTTCTTGTGGGAGAACAACTCCATTTGGCTCACTAACTTCACACACCATCAGGCTTCCAAGCAGCTCTCAAGGAAACTCAGTTTTCACACTCTATGCTTAGTGCCCTTTGTATGGCTAGGACTGAAATGAACCTGGTAGAGCATCCCATACAAACGAATGCTCCACATGCGGGTTTCACATGCCACCAACTCCACATTCACAGGCAACTTCAGCGCCACAGCCGTTTTCAGATAGCCCTCAATGCAAAGGCTCTAGACGCAAATATTGGTGTGAGAGCTAATTCAATCAAGGAAACACTGCTTGTTGGTGAAGGGCATATTGAAGAAGGATCAGCCGAGTGGTTCTTGTGGGAGAACAACTCCATTTGGCTCACTAACTTCACACACCATCAGGCTTCCAAGCAGCTCTCAAGGAAACTCAGTTTTCACACTCTATGCTTAGTGCCCTTTGAGTGCATTATCTAGGAATGAACCTGGTAGAGCATCCCACACAAACGAATGCTCCACATGCGGGTTTCACATGCCACCAACTCCACATTCACAGGCAACTTCAGCGCCACAGCCGTTTTCAGATTGCCCTCAATGCAAAGGCTCTAGACGCAAATATTGGTGTGAGAGCTAATTCAATCAAGGAAACACTGCATGTTGGTGAAGGGCATATTGAAGAAGGATCAGCCGAGTGGTTCTTGTGGGAGAACAACTCCATTTGGCTCACTAACTTCACACACCATCAGGCTTCCAAGCAGCTCTCAAGGAAACTCAGTTTTCACACTCGATGCTTAGTGCCCTTTGTATGGCTAGGACTGAAATGAACCTGGTAGAGCATCCCACACAAACGAATGCTCCACATGCGGGTTTCACATGCCACCAACTCCACATTCACAGGCAACTTCAGCGCCACAGCCGTTTTCAGATAGCCCTCAATGCAAAGGCTCTAGACGCAAATATTGGTGTGAGAGCTAATTCAATCAAGGAAACACTGCATGTTGGTGAAGGGCATATTGAAGAAGGATCAGCCGAGTGTTTCTTGTGGGAGAAGAACTCCATTTGGCTCACTAACTTCACACACCATCAGGCTTCCAAGCAGCTCTCAAGGAAACTCAGTTTTCACACTCTATGCTTAGTGCCCTTTCTATGGCTAGGACTGAAATGAACCTAGTAGAGCATCCCACACAAACGAATGCTCCACATGCGGGTTTCACATGCCACCAACTCCACATTCACAGGCAACTTCAGCGCCACAGCCGTTTTCAGATAGCCCTCAATGCGAAGGCTCTAGACGCAAATATTGGTGTGAGAGCTAATTCAATCAAGGAAACACTGCATGTTGGTGAAGGGCATATTGAAGAAGGATCAGCCGAGTGATTCTTGTGGGAGAACAACTCCATTTGGCTCACTAACTTCACACACCATCAGGCTTCCAAGCAGCTCTCAAGGAAACTCAGTTTTCACACTCTATGCTTAGTGCTCTTTGTGTGCCTTGGACTGAAATGAAGCTTGGTCAGCATCCCACACAAACGAATGCTCCACATGCGGGTTTCACATGCCACCAACTCCACATTCTCAGGCAACTTCAGCGCCACAGCCGTTTTCAGATAGCCCTCAATGCAAAGGCTCTAGACGCAAATATTGGTGTGAGAGCTAATTCAATCAAGGAAACACTGCATGTTGGTGAAGGGCATATTGAAGAAGGATCAGCCGAGTGGTTCTTGTGGGAGAACAACTCCATTTGGCTCACTAACTTCACACACCATCAGGCTTCCAAGCAGCTCTCAAGGAAACTCAGTTTTCACACTCTATGCTTAGTGCCCTTTGAGTGCATTATCTAGGAATGAACCTGATAGAGCATCCCACACAAACGAATGCTCCACATGCGAGTTTCACATGCCACCAACTCCACACTCACAGGCAACTTCAGCGCCACAGCCGTTTTCAGATAGCCCTCAATGCAAAGGCTGTAGACGCAAATATTGGTGTGAGAGCTAATTCAATCAAGGAAACACTGCATGTTGGTGAAGGGCATATTGAAGAAGGATCAGCCGAGTGGTTCTTGTGGGAGAACAACTCCATTTGGCTCACTAACTTCACACACCATCAGGCTTCCAAGCAGCTCTCAAGGAAACTCAGTTTTCACACTCTATGCTTAGTGCCCTTTGAGTGCATTATCTAGGAATGAACCTGGTAGAGCATCCCACACAAACGAATGCTCCACATGCGGGTTTCACATGCCACCAACTCCACATTCACAGGCAACTTCAGCGCCACAGCCGTTTTCAGATAGCCCTCAATGCAAAGGCTCTAGACGCAAATATTGGTGTGAGAGCTAATTCAATCAAGGAAACACTGCATGTTGGTGAAGGGCATATTGAAGAAGGATCAGCCGAGTGGTTCTTGTGGGAGAACAACTCCATTTGGCTCACTAACTTCACACACCATCAGGCTTCCAAGCAGCTCTCAAGGAAACTCAGTTTTCACATTCTATGCTTAGTGCCCTTTGAGTGCATTATCTAGGAATGAACCTGGTAGAGCATCCCACACAAACGAATGCTCCACATGCGGGTTTCACATGCCACCAACTCCACATTCACAGGCAACTTCAGCGCCACAGCCGTTTTCAGATAGCCCTCAATGCAAAGGCTCTAGATGCAAATATTGGTGTGAGAGCTAATTCAATCAAGGAAACACTGCATGTTGGTGAAGGGCATAATGAAGAAGGATCAGCCGAGTGGTTCTTGTGGGAGAACAACTCCATTTGGCTCACTAACTTCACACACCATCAGGCTTCCAAGCAGCTCTCAAGGAAACTCAGTTTTCACACTCTATGCTTAGTGCCCTTTGTATGGCTAGGACTGAAATGAACCTGGTAGAGCATCCCACACAAACGAATGCTCCACATGCGGGTTTCACATGCCACCAACTCCACATTCACAGGCAACTTCAGCGCCACAGCCGTTTTCAGATAGCCCTCAATGCAAAGGCTCTAGACGCAAATATTGGTGTGAGAGCTAATTCAATCAAGGAAACACTGCATGTTGGTGAAGGGCATATTGAAGAAGGATCAGCCGAGTGGTTTTTGTGGGAGAACAACTCCATTTGGCTCACTAACTTCACACACCATCAGGCTTCCAAGCAGCTCTCAAGGAAACTCAGTTTTCACACTCTATGCTTAGAGCCCTTTGAGTGCATTATCTAGGAATGAACCTGGTAGAGCATCCCACACAAACGAATGCTCCACATGCGGGTTTCACATGCCAACAACTCCACATTCACAGGCAACCTCAGCGCCACAGCCGTTTTCAGATAGCCCTCAATGCAAAGGCTCTAGACGCAAATATTGGTGTGAGAGCTAATTCAATCAAGGAAACACTGCATGTTGGTGAAGGGCATATTGAAGAAGGATCAGCCGAGTGGTTCTTGTGGGAGAACAACTCCATTTGGCTCACTAACTTCACACACCATCAGGCTTCCAAGCAGCTCTCAAGGAAACTCAGTTTTCACACTCTATGCTTAGTGCCCTTTGTATGGCTAGGACTGATATGAACCTGGTAGAGCATCCCACACAAACGAATGCTCCACATGCGGGTTTCACATGCCACCAACTCCACATTCACAGGCAACCTCAGCGCCACAGCCGTTTTCAGATAGCCCTCAATGCAAAGGCTCTAGACGCAAATATTGGTGTGAGAGCTACTTCAATCAAGGAAACACTGCATGTTGGTGAAGGGCATATTGAAGAAGGATCAGCCGAGTGGTTCTTGTGGGAGAACAACTCCATTTGGCTCACTAACTTCACACACCATCAGGCTTCCAAGCAGCTCTCAAGGAAACTCAGTTTTCACACTCTATGCTTAGTGCCCTTTGTATGGCTAGGACTGAAATGAACCTGGTAGAGCATCCCAAACAAACGAATGCTCCACATGCGGGTTTCACATGCCACCAACTCCACATTCACAGACAACTTCAGCGCCACAGCCGTTTTCAGATAGCCCTCAACGCAAAGGCTCTAGACGCAAATATTGGTGTGAGAGCTAATTCAATCAAGGAAACACTGCATGTTGGTGAAGGGCATATTGAAGAAGGATCAGCCGAGTGGTTCTTGTGGGAGAACAACTCCATTTGGCTCACTAACTTCACACACCATCAGGCTTCCAAGCAGCTCTCAAGGAAACTCAATTTTCACACTCTATGCTTAGTGCTCTTTGTGTGCCTAGGACTGAAATGAAGCTTGGTCAGCATCCCACACAAACGAATGCTCCACATGCGGGTTTCACATGCCACCAACTCCACATTCACAGGCAACTTCAGCGCCACAGCCGTTTTCAGATAGCCCTCAATGCAAAGGCTCTAGACGCAAATATTGGTGTGACAGCTAATTCAATCAAGGAAACACTGCATGTTGGTGAAGGGCATATTGAAGAAGGATCAGCCGAGTGGTTCTTGTGGGAGAACAACTCCATTTGGCTCACTAACTTCACACACCATCAGGCTTCCAAGCAGCTCTCAAGGAAACTCAGTTTTCACATTCTATGCTTAGTGCCCTTTGAGTGCATTATCTAGGAATGAACCTGGTAGAGCATCCCATACAAACGAATGCTCCACATGCGGGTTTCACATGCCACCAACTCCACACTCACAGGCAACTTCAGCGCCACAGCCGTTTTCAGATAGCCCTCAATGCAAAGGCTCTAGACGCAAATATTGGTGTGAGAGCTAATTCAATCAAGGAAACACTGCATGTTGGTGAAGGGCATATTGAAGAAGGATCAGCCGAGTGGTTCTTGTGGGAGAACAACTCCATTTGGCTCACTAACTTCACACACCATCAGGCTTCCAAGCAGCTCTCAAGGAAACTCAGTTTTCACACTCTATGCTTAGTGCCCTTTGAGTGCATTATCTAGGAATGAACCTGGTAGAGCATCCCACACAAACGAATGCTCCACATGCGGGTTTCACATGCCACCAACTCCACACTCACAGGCAACTTCAGCGCCACAGCCGTTTTCAGATAGCCCTCAATGCAAAGGCTCTAGACGCAAATATTGGTGTGAGAGCTAATTCAATCAAGGAAACACTGCATGTTGGTGAAGGGCATATTGAAGAAGGATCAGCCGAGTGGTTCTTGTGGGAGAACAACTCCATTTGGCTCACTAACTTCACACACCATCAGGCTTCCAAGCAGCTCTCAAGGAAACTCAGTTTTCACACTCTATGCTTAGTGCCCTTTGTATGGCTAGGACTGAAATGAACCTGGTAGAGCATCCCATACAAACGAATGCTCCACATGCGGGTTTCACATGCCACCAACTCCACATTCACAGGCAACTTCAGCGCCACAGCCGTTTTCAGATAGCCCTCAATGCAAAGGCTCTAGACGCAAATATTGGTGTGAGAGCTAATTCAATCAAGGAAACACTGCTTGTTGGTGAAGGGCATATTGAAGAAGGATCAGCCGAGTGGTTCTTGTGGGAGAACAACTCCATTTGGCTCACTAACTTCACACACCATCAGGCTTCCAAGCAGCTCTCAAGGAAACTCAGTTTTCACACTCTATGCTTAGTGCCCTTTGAGTGCATTATCTAGGAATGAACCTGGTAGAGCATCCCACACAAACGAATGCTCCACATGCGGGTTTCACATGCCACCAACTCCACATTCACAGGCAACTTCAGCGCCACAGCCGTTTTCAGATTGCCCTCAATGCAAAGGCTCTAGACGCAAATATTGGTGTGAGAGCTAATTCAATCAAGGAAACACTGCATGTTGGTGAAGGGCATATTGAAGAAGGATCAGCCGAGTGGTTCTTGTGGGAGAACAACTCCATTTGGCTCACTAACTTCACACACCATCAGGCTTCCAAGCAGCTCTCAAGGAAACTCAGTTTTCACACTCGATGCTTAGTGCCCTTTGTATGGCTAGGACTGAAATGAACCTGGTAGAGCATCCCACACAAACGAATGCTCCACATGCGGGTTTCACATGCCACCAACTCCACATTCACAGGCAACTTCAGCGCCACAGCCGTTTTCAGATAGCCCTCAATGCAAAGGCTCTAGACGCAAATATTGGTGTGAGAGCTAATTCAATCAAGGAAACACTGCATGTTGGTGAAGGGCATATTGAAGAAGGATCAGCCGAGTGTTTCTTGTGGGAGAAGAACTCCATTTGGCTCACTAACTTCACACACCATCAGGCTTCCAAGCAGCTCTCAAGGAAACTCAGTTTTCACACTCTATGCTTAGTGCCCTTTCTATGGCTAGGACTGAAATGAACCTAGTAGAGCATCCCACACAAACGAATGCTCCACATGCGGGTTTCACATGCCACCAACTCCACATTCACAGGCAACTTCAGCGCCACAGCCGTTTTCAGATAGCCCTCAATGCGAAGGCTCTAGACGCAAATATTGGTGTGAGAGCTAATTCAATCAAGGAAACACTGCATGTTGGTGAAGGGCATATTGAAGAAGGATCAGCCGAGTGATTCTTGTGGGAGAACAACTCCATTTGGCTCACTAACTTCACACACCATCAGGCTTCCAAGCAGCTCTCAAGGAAACTCAATTTTCACACTCTATGCTTAGTGCTCTTTGTGTGCCTTGGACTGAAATGAAGCTTGGTCAGCATCCCACACAAACGAATGCTCCACATGCGGGTTTCACATGCCACCAACTCCACATTCACAGGCAACTTCAGCGCCACAGCCGTTTTCAGATAGCCCTCAATGCAAAGGCTCTAGACGCAAATATTGGTGTGAGAGCTAATTCAATCAAGGAAACACTGCATGTTGGTGAAGGGCATATTGAAGAAGGATCAGCCGAGTGGTTCTTGTGGGAGAACAACTCCATTTGGCTCACTAACTTCACACACCATCAGGCTTCCAAGCAGCTCTCAAGGAAACTCAGTTTTCACACTCGATGCTTAGTGCCCTTTGAGTGCATTATCTAGGAATGAACCTGGTAGAGCATCCCACACAAACGAATGCTCCACATGCGGGTTTCACATGCCACCAACTCCACACTCACAGGCAACTTCAGCGCCACAGCCGTTTTCAGATAGCCCTCAATGCAAAGGCTCTAGACGCCAATATTGGTGTGAGAGCTAATTCAATCAAGGAAACACTGCATGTTGGTGAAGGGCATATTGAAGAAGGATCAGCCGAGTGGTTCTTGTGGGAGAAGAACTCCATTTGGCTCACTAACTTCACACACCATCAGGCTTCCAAGCAGCTCTCAAGGAAACTCAGTTTTCACACTCTATGCTTAGTGCCCTTTGTATGGCTAGGACTGAAATGAACCTGGTAGAGCATCCCACACAAACGAATGCTCCACATGCGGGTTTCACATGCCACCAACTCCACATTCTCAGGCAACTTCAGCGCCACAGCCGTTTTCAGATAGCCCTCAATGCAAAGGCTCTAGACGCAAATATTGGTGTGAGAGCTAATTCAATCAAGGAAACACTGCATGTTGGTGAAGGGCATATTGAAGAAGGATCAGCCGAGTGGTTCTTGTGGGAGAACAACTCCATTTGGCTCACTAACTTCACACACCATCAGGCTTCCAAGCAGCTCTCAAGGAAACTCAGTTTTCACACTCTATGCTTAGTGCCCTTTGAGTGCATTATCTAGGAATGAACCTGATAGAGCATCCCACACAAACGAATGCTCCACATGCGAGTTTCACATGCCACCAACTCCACACTCACAGGCAACTTCAGCGCCACAGCCGTTTTCAGATAGCCCTCAATGCAAAGGCTCTAGACGCAAATATTGGTGTGAGAGCTAATTCAATCAAGGAAACACTGCATGTTGGTGAAGGGCATATTGAAGAAGGATCAGCCGAGTGGTTCTTGTGGGAGAACAACTCCATTTGGCTCACTAACTTCACACACCATCAGGCTTCCAAGCAGCTCTCAAGGAAACTCAGTTTTCACACTCTATGCTTAGTGCCCTTTGAGTGCATTATCTAGGAATGAACCTGGTAGAGCATCCCACACAAACGAATGCTCCACATGCGGGTTTCACATGCCACCAACTCCACATTCACAGGCAACTTCAGCGCCACAGCCGTTTTCAGATAGCCCTCAATGCAAAGGCTCTAGACGCAAATATTGGTGTGAGAGCTAATTCAATCAAGGAAACACTGCATGTTGGTGAAGGGCATATTGAAGAAGGATCAGCCGAGTGGTTCTTGTGGGAGAACAACTCCATTTGGCTCACTAACTTCACACACCATCAGGCTTCCAAGCAGCTCTCAAGGAAACTCAGTTTTCACATTCTATGCTTAGTGCCCTTTGAGTGCATTATCTAGGAATGAACCTGGTAGAGCATCCCACACAAACGAATGCTCCACATGCGGGTTTCACATGCCACCAACTCCACATTCACAGGCAACTTCAGCGCCACAGCCGTTTTCAGATAGCCCTCAATGCAAAGGCTCTAGATGCAAATATTGGTGTGAGAGCTAATTCAATCAAGGAAACACTGCATGTTGGTGAAGGGCATAATGAAGAAGGATCAGCCGAGTGGTTCTTGTGGGAGAACAACTCCATTTGGCTCACTAACTTCACACACCATCAGGCTTCCAAGCAGCTCTCAAGGAAACTCAGTTTTCACACTCTATGCTTAGTGCCCTTTGTATGGCTAGGACTGAAATGAACCTGGTAGAGCATCCCACACAAACGAATGCTCCACATGCGGGTTTCACATGCCACCAACTCCACATTCACAGGCAACTTCAGCGCCACAGCCGTTTTCAGATAGCCCTCAATGCAAAGGCTCTAGACGCAAATATTGGTGTGAGAGCTACTTCAATCAAGGAAACACTGCATGTTGGTGAAGGGCATATTGAAGAAGGATCAGCCGAGTGGTTTTTGTGGGAGAACAACTCCATTTGGCTCACTAACTTCACACACCATCAGGCTTCCAAGCAGCTCTCAAGGAAACTCAGTTTTCACACTCTATGCTTAGAGCCCTTTGAGTGCATTATCTAGGAATGAACCTGGTAGAGCATCCCACACAAACGAATGCTCCACATGCGGGTTTCACATGCCAACAACTCCACATTCACAGGCAACCTCAGCGCCACAGCCGTTTTCAGATAGCCCTCAATGCAAAGGATCTAGACGCAAATATTGGTGTGAGAGCTAATTCAATCAAGGAAACACTGCATGTTGGTGAAGGGCATATTGAAGAAGGATCAGCCGAGTGGTTCTTGTGGGAGAACAACTCCATTTGGCTCACTAACTTCACACACCATCAGGCTTCCAAGCAGCTCTCAAGGAAACTCAGTTTTCACACTCTATGCTTAGTGCCCTTTGTATGGCTAGGACTGATATGAACCTGGTAGAGCATCCCACACAAACGAATGCTCCACATGCGGGTTTCACATGCCACCAACTCCACATTCACAGGCAACCTCAGCGCCACAGCCGTTTTCAGATAGCCCTCAATGCAAAGGCTCTAGACGCAAATATTGGTGTGAGAGCTACTTCAATCAAGGAAACACTGCATGTTGGTGAAGGGCATATTGAAGAAGGATCAGCCGAGTGGTTCTTGTGGGAGAACAACTCCATTTGGCTCACTAACTTCACACACCATCAGGCTTCCAAGCAGCTCTCAAGGAAACTCAGTTTTCACACTCTATGCTTAGTGCCCTTTGTATGGCTAGGACTGAAATGAACCTGGTAGAGCATCCCAAACAAACGAATGCTCCACATGCGGGTTTCACATGCCACCAACTCCACATTCACAGACAACTTCAGCGCCACAGCCGTTTTCAGATAGCCCTCAACGCAAAGGCTCTAGACGCAAATATTGGTGTGAGAGCTAATTCAATCAAGGAAACACTGCATGTTGGTGAAGGGCATATTGAAGAAGGATCAGCCGAGTGGTTCTTGTGGGAGAACAACTCCATTTGGCTCACTAACTTCACACACCATCAGGCTTCCAAGCAGCTCTCAAGGAAACTCAATTTTCACACTCTATGCTTAGTGCTCTTTGTGTGCCTAGGACTGAAATGAAGCTTGGTCAGCATCCCACACAAACGAATGCTCCACATGCGGGTTTCACATGCCACCAACTCCACATTCACAGGCAACTTCAGCGCCACAGCCGTTTTCAGATAGCCCTCAATGCAAAGGCTCTAGACGCAAATATTGGTGTGACAGCTAATTCAATCAAGGAAACACTGCATGTTGGTGAAGGGCATATTGAAGAAGGATCAGCCGAGTGGTTCTTGTGGGAGAACAACTCCATTTGGCTCACTAACTTCACACACCATCAGGCTTCCAAGCAGCTCTCAAGGAAACTCAGTTTTCACATTCTATGCTTAGTGCCCTTTGAGTGCATTATCTAGGAATGAACCTGGTAGAGCATCCCATACAAACGAATGCTCCACATGCGGGTTTCACATGCCACCAACTCCACACTCACAGGCAACTTCAGCGCCACAGCCGTTTTCAGATAGCCCTCAATGCAAAGGCTCTAGAAGCAAATATTGGTGTGAGAGCTAATTCAATCAAGGAAACACTGCATGTTGGTGAAGGGCATATTGAAGAAGGATCAGCCGAGTGGTTCTTGTGGGAGAACAACTCCATTTGGCTCACTAACTTCACACACCATCAGGCTTCCAAGCAGCTCTCAAGGAAACTCAGTTTTCACACTCTATGCTTAGTGCCCTTTGAGTGCATTATCTAGGAATGAACCTGGTAGAGCATCCCATACAAACGAATGCTCCACATGCGGCTTTCACATGCCACCAACTCCACACTCACAGGCAACTTCAGCGCCACAGCCGTTTTCAGATAGCCCTCAATGCAAAGGCTCTAGACGCAAATATTGGTGTGAGAGCTAATTCAATCAAGGAAACACTGCATGTTGGTGAAGGGCATATTGAAGAAGGATCAGCCGAGTGGTTCTTGTGGGAGAACAACTCCATTTGGCTCACTAACTTCACACACCATCAGGCTTCCAAGCAGCTCTCAAGGAAACTCAGTTTTCACACTCTATGCTTAGTGCCCTTTGAGTGCATTATCTAGGAATGAACCTGGATAGAGCATCCCACACAAACGAATGCTCCACATGCGGGTTCACATGCCACCAACTCCACACTCACAGGCAACTTCAGCGCCACAGCCGTTTTCAGATAGCCCTCAATGCAAAGGCTCTAGACGCAAATATTGGTGTGAGAGCTAATTCAATCAAGGAAACACTGCATGTTGGTGAAGGGCATATTGAAGAAGGATCAGCCGAGTGGTTCTTGTGGGAGAACAACTCCATTTGGCTCACTAACTTCACACCACCATCAGGCTTCCAAGCAGCTCTCAAGGAAACTCAGTTTTCACACTCTATGCTTAGTGCCCTTTGTTTGGCTAGGACTGAAATGAACCTGGTAGAGCATCCCACACAAACGAATGCTCCACATGCGGGTTTCACATGCCACCAACTCCACATTTACAGGCAACTTCAGCGCCACAGCCGTTTTCAGATAGCCCTCAATGCAAAGGCTCTAGACGCAAATATTGGTGTGAGAGCTAATTCAATCAAGGAAACACTGCATGTTGGTGAAGGGCATATTGAGGAAGGATCAGCCGAGTGGTTCTTGTGGAACAACTCCATTTGGCTCACTAACTTCACACACCATCAGGCTTCCAAGCAGCTCTCAAGGAAACTCAGTTTTCACACTCTATGCTTAGTGCCCTTTGAGTGCATTATCTAGGAATGAACCTGGTAGAGCATCCCACACAAACGAATGCTCCACATGCGGGTTTCACATGCCACCAACTCCACATTCACAGGCAACTTCAGCGCCACAGCCGTTTTCAGATAGCCCTCAATGCAAAGGCTCTAGACGCAAATATTGGTGTGAGAGCTAATTCAATCAAGGAAACACTGCATGTTGGTGAAGGGGCATATTGAAGAAGGATCAGCCGAGTGGTTCTTGTGGGAGAACAACTCCATTTGGCTCACTAACTTCACACACCATCAGGCTTCCAAGCAGCTCTCAAGGAAACTCAATTTTCACACTCTATGCTTAGTGCTCTTTGTGTGCCTAGGACTGAAATGAAGCTTGGTCAGCATCCCACACAAACGAATGCTCCACATGCGGGTTTCACATGCCACCAACTCCACATTCACAGGCAACTTCAGCGCCACAGCCGTTTCAGATAGCCCTCAATGCAAAGGCTCTAGACGCAAATATTGGTGTGACAGCTAATTCAATCAAGGAAACACTGCATGTTGGTGAAGGGCATATTGAAGAAGGATCAGCCGAGTGGTTCTTGTGGGAGAACAACTCCATTTGGCTCACTAACTTCACACACCATCAGGCTTCCAAGCAGCTCTCAAGGAAACTCAGTTTTCACATTCTATGCTTAGTGCCCATTGAGTGCATTATCTAGGAATGAACCTGGTAGAGCATCCCATACAAACGAATGCTCCACATGCGGGTTTCACATGCCACCAACTCCACACTCACAGGCAACTTCAGCGCCACAGCCGTTTTCAGATAGCCCTCAATGCAAAGGCTCTAGACGGCAAAATATTGGTGTGAGAGCTAATTCAATCAAGGAAAACACTGCATGTTGGTGAAGGGCATATTGAAGAAGGATCAGCCGAGTGGTTCTTGTGGGAGAACAACTCCATTTGGCTCACTAACTTCACACACCATCAGGCTTCCAAGCAGCTCTCAAGGAAACTCAGTTTTTCACACTCTATGCTTAGTGCCCTTTGAGTGCATTATCTAGGAATGAACCTGGTAGAGCATCCCATACAAACGAATGCTCCACATGGCGGGTTTCACATGCCACCAACTCCACACTCACAGGCAACTTCAGCGCCACAGCCGTTTTCAGATAGCCCTCAATGCAAAGGCCTCTAGACGCAAATATTGGTGTGAGAGCTAATTCAATCAAGGAAACACTGCATGTTGGTGAAGGGCATATTGAAGAAGGATCAGCCGAGTGTTCTTGTGGGAGAACAACTCCATTTGGCTCACTAACTTCACACACCATCAGGCTTCCAAGCAGCTCTCAAGGAAACGCTCAGTTTTCACACTCTATGCTTAGTGCCCTTTGAGTGCATTATCTAGGAATGAACCTGGTAGAGCATCCCACACAAACGAATGCTCCACATGCGGGTTTCACATGCCACCAACTCCACACTCACAGGCAACTTCAGCGCCACTGCCGTTTTCAGATAGCCCTCAATGCAAAGGCTCTAGACGCAAAATATTGGTGTGAGAGCTAATTCAATCAAGGAAACACTGCATGTTGGTGAAGGGCATATTGAAGAAGGATCAGCCGAGTGGTTCTTGTGGGAGAACAACTCATTTGGCTCACTAACTTCACACACCATCAGGCTTCCAAGCAGCTCTCAAGGAAACTCAGTTTTCACACTCTATGCTTAGTGCCCTTTGAGTGCATTATCTAGGAATGAACCTGGTAGAGCATCCACACAAACGAATGCTCCACATGCGGGTTTCACATGCCACAACTCCACATTCACAGGCAACTTCAGCGCCACAGCCGTTTTCAGATTGCCCTCAATGCAAAGGCTCTAGAACGCAAATATTGGTGTGAGAGCTAATTCAATCAAGGAAACACTGCATGTTGGTGAAGGGCATATTGAAGAAGGATCAGCCGAGTGGTTCTTGTGGGAGAACAACTCCATTTGGCTCACTAACTTCACACACCATCAGGCTTCCAAGCAGCTCTCAAGGAAACTCAGTTTTCACACTCTATGCTTAGTACCCTTTGAGTGCATTATCTAGGAATGAACCTGGTAGAGCATCCCTCACAAACGAATGCTCCACATGCGGGTTTCACATGCCACCAACTCCACATTCACAGGCAACTTCAGCGCCACAGCCGTTTTCAGATAGCCCTCAATGCAAAGGCTCTAGACGCAAATATTGGTGTGAGAGCTAATTCAATCAAGGAAACACTGCATGTTGGTGAAGGGCATATTGAGGAAGGATCAGCCGAGTGGTTCTTGTGGGAGAACAACTCCATTTGGCTCACTAACTTCACACACCATCAGGCTTCCAAGCAGCTCTCAAGGAAACTCAGTTTTCACACTCTATGCTTAGTGCCCTTTGAGTGCATTATCTAGGAATGAACCTGGTAGAGCATCCCACACAAACGAATGCTCCACATGCGGGTTTCACATGCCACCAACTCCACATTCACAGGCAACTTCAGCGCCACAGCCGTTTTCAGATAGCCCTCAATGCAAAGGCTCTAGACGCAAAATATTGGTGTGAGAGCTAATTCAATCAAGGAAACACTGCATGTTGGTGAAGGGCATATTGAAGAAGGATCAGCCGAGTGGTTCTTGTGGGAGAACAACTCCATTTGGCTCACTAACTTCACACACCATCAGGCTTCCAAGCAGCTCTCAAGGAAACTCAGTTTTCACACTCTATGCTTAGTGCCCTTTGTTGGCTAGGACTGAAATGAACCTGGTAGAGCATCCCACACAAACGAATGCTCCACATGCGGGTTTCACATGCCACCAACTCCACATTTACAGGCAACTTCAGCGCCACAGCCGTTTTCAGATAGCCCTCAATGCAAAGGCTCTAGACGCAAATATTGGTGTGAGAGCTAATTCAATCAAGGAAACACTGCATGTTGGTGAAGGGCATATTGAGGAAGGATCAGCCGAGTGGTTCTTGTGGGAGAACAACTCCATTTGGCTCACTAACTTCACACACCATCAGGCTTCCAAGCAGCTCTCAAGGAAACTCAGTTTTCACACTCTATGCTTAGTGCCCTTTGAGTGCATTATCTAGGAATGAACCTGGTAGAGCATCCCACACAAACGAATGCTCACATGCGGGTTTCCACATGCCACCAACTCCACATTCACAGGCAACTCAGCGCCACAGCCGTTTTCAGATAGCCCTCAATGCAAAGGCTCTAGACGCAAATATTGGTGTGAGAGCTCATTCAATCAAGGAAACACTGCATGTTGGTGAAGGGCATATTGAAGAAGGATCAGCCGAGTGGTTCTTGTGGGAGAACAACTCCATTTTGGCTCACTAACTTCACACACCATCAGGCTTCCAAGCAGCTCTCAAGGAAACTCAGTTTTCACACTCTATGCTTAGTGCCCTTTGAGTGCATTATCTAGGAATGAACCTGGTAGAGCATCCCACACAAACGAATGCTCCACATGCGGGTTTCACATGCCACCAACTCCACACTCACAGGCAACTTCAGCGCCACAGCCGTTTTCAGATAGCCCTCAATGCAAAGGCTCTAGACGCAAATATTGGGTGTGAGAGCTAATTCAATCAAGGAAACACTGCATGTTGGTGAAGGGCATATTGAAGAAGGATCAGCGGAGTGGTTCTTGTGGAGAACAACTCCATTTGGCTCACTAACTTCACACACCATCAGGCTTCCAAGCAGCTCTCAAGGAAACTCAGTTTTCACACTCTATGCTTAGTGCCCTTTGAGTGCATTATCTAGGAATGAACCTGGTAGAGCATCCCACACAAACGAATGCTCCACATGCTGGGTTTCACATGCCACCAACTCCACATTCACAGGCAACTTCAGCGCCACAGCAGTTTTCAGATTGCCCTCAATGCAAAGGCTCTAGACGCAAATATTGGTGTGAGAGCTAATTCAATCAAGGAAACACTGCATGTTGGTGAAGGGCATATTGAAGAAGGATCAGCCGAGTGGTTCTTGTGGGAGAACAACTCCATTTGGCTCACTAACTTCACACACCATCAGGCTTCCAAGCAGCTCTCAAGGAAACTCAGTTTTCACACTCTATGCTTAGTACACTTTGAGTGCATTATCTAGGGAATGAACCTGGTAGAGCATCCCACACAAACGAATGCTCCACATGCGGGTTTCACATGCCACCAACTCCCACATTCACAGGCAACTTCAGCGCCACAGCCGTTTTCAGATAGCCCTCAATGCAAAGGCTCTAGACGCAAATATTGGTGTGAGAGCTAATTCAATCAAGGAAACACTGCATGTTGGTGAAGGGCATATTGAAGAAAGGATCAGCCGAGTGGTTCTTGTGGGAGAACAACTCCATTTGGCTCACTAACTTCACACACCATCAGGCTTCCAAGCAGCTCTCAAGGAAACTCAGTTTTCACACTCTATGCTTAGTGCCTTTGTTTGGCTAGGACTGAAATGAACCTGGTAGAGCATCCCACACAAACGAATCCTCCACATGCGGGTTTCACATGCCACCAACTCCACATTTACAGGCAACTTCAGCGCCACAGCCGTTTTCAGATAGCCCTCAATGCAAAGGCTCTAGACGCAAATATTGGTGTGAGAGCTAATTCAATCAAGGAAACACTGCATGTTGGTGAAGGGCATATTGAGGAAGGATCAGCCGAGTGGTTCTTGTGGGAGAACAACTCCATTTGGCTCACTAACTTCACACACCATCAGGCTTCCAAGCAGCTCTCAAGGAAACTCAGTTTTCACACTCTATGCTTAGTGCCCTTTGTATGGCTAGGACTGAAATGAACCTGGTAGAGCATCCCATACAAACGAATGCTCCACATGCGGGTTTCACATGCCACCAACTCCACATTCACAGGCAACTTCAGCGCCACAGCCGTTTTCAGATAGCCCTCAATGCAAAGGCTCTAGACGCAAATATTGGTGTGACAGCTAATTCAATCAAGGAAACACTGCATGTTGGTGAAGGGCATATTGAGAAGGATCAGCCGAGTGGTTCTTGTGGGAGAACAACTCCATTTGGCTCACTAACTTCACACACCATCAGGCTTCCAAGCAGCTCTCAAGGAAACTCAATTTTCACACTCTATGCTTAGTGCTCTTTGTGTGCCTAGGACTGAAATGAAGCTTGGTCAGCATCCCACACAAACGAATGCTCCACATGCGGGTTTCACATGCCACCAACTCCACATTCACAGGCAACTCAGCGCCACAGCCGTTTTCAGATAGCCCTCAATGCAAAGGCTCTAGACGCAAATATTGGTGTGACAGCTAATTCAATCAAGGAAACACTGCATGTTGGTGAAGGGCATATTGAAGAAGGATCAGCCGAGTGGTTCTTGTGGGAGAACAACTCCATTTGGCTCACTAACTTCACACACCATCAGGCTTCCAAGCAGCTCTCAAGGAAACTCACTTTTCACACTCTATGCTTAGTGCCCTTTGAGTGCATTATCTAGGAATGAACCTGGTAGAGCATCCCATACAAACGAATGCTCCACATGCGGGTTTCACATGCCACCAACTCCACACTCACAGGCAACTTCAGCGCCACAGCCGTTTTCAGATAGCCCTCAATGCAAAGGCTCTAGACGCAAATATTGGTGTGAGAGCTAATTCAATCAAGGAAACACTGCATGTTGGTGAAGGGCATATTGAAGAAGGATCAGCCCGAGTGGTTCTTGTGGGAGAACAACTCCATTTGGCTCACTAACTTCACACACCATCAGGCTTCCAAGCAGCTCTCAAGGAAACTCAGTTTTTCACACTCTATGCTTAGTGCCCTTTGTATGGCTAGGACTGAATGAACCTGGTAGAGCATCCCATACAAACGAATGCTCCACATGCGGGTTTCACATGCCACCAACTCCCACATTCACAGCAACTTCAGCGCACAGCCGTTTTCAGATAGCCCTCAATGCAAAGGCTCTAGACGCAAATATTGGTGTGAGAGCTAATTCAATCAAGGAAACACTGCATGTTGGTGAAGGGCATATTGAAGAAGGATCAGCCGAGTGGTTCTTGTGGGAGAACAACTCCATTGGCTCACTAACTTCACACACCATCAGGCTTCCAAGCAGCTCTCAAGGAAACTCAATTTTCACACTCTATGCTTAGTGCTCTTTGTGTGCCTAGGACTGAAATGAAGCTTGGTCAGCATCCCACACAACGAATGCTCCACATGCGGGTTTCACATGCCACCAACTCCACATTCACAGGCAACTTCAGCGCCACAGCCGTTTTCAGATAGCCCCTCAATGCAAAGGCTCTAGACGCAAATATTGGTGTGAGAGCTAATTCAATCAAGGAAACACTGCATGTTGGTGAAGGGCATATTGAAGAAGGATCAGCCGAGTGGTTCTTGTGGGAGAACAACTCCATTTGGCTCACTAACTTCACACACCATCAGGCTTCCAAGCAGCTCTCAAGGAAACTCAGTTTTCACATTCTATGCTTAGTGCCCTTTGAGTGCATTATCTAGGAATGAACCTGGTAGAGCATCCCATACAAACGAATGCTCCACATGCGGGTTTCACATGCCCACCCAACTCCACACTCACAGGCAACTTCAGCGCCACAGCCGTTTTCAGATAGCCCTCAATGCAAAGGCTCTAGACGCAAATATTGGTGTGAGAGCTAATTCAATCAAGGAAACACTGCATGTTGGTGAAGGGCATATTGAAGAGAGGATCAGCCGAGTGGTTCTTGTGGGAGAACAACTCCATTTGGCTCACTAACTTCACACACCATCAGGCTTCCAGCAGCTCTCAAGGAAACTCACTTTTCACACTCTATGCTTAGTGCCCTTTGAGTGCATTATCTAGGAATGAACCTGGTAGAGCATCCCATACAAACGAATGCTCCACATGCGGGTTTCACATGCCACCAACTCCACACTCACAGGCAACTTCAGCGCCACAGCCGTTTTCAGATAGCCCTCAATGCAAAGGCTCTAGACGCAAATATTGGTGTGAGAGCTAATTCAATCAAGGAAACACTGCATGTTGGTGAAGGGCATATTGAAGAAGGATCAGCCGAGTGGTTCTTGTGGGAGAACAACTCCATTTGGCTCACTAACTTCACACACCATCAGGCTTCCAAGCAGCTCTCAAGGAAACTCAGTTTTCACACTCTATGCTTAGTGCCCTTTGAGTGCATTATCTAGGAATGAACCTGGTAGAGCATCCCACACAAACGAATGCTCCACATGCGGGTTTCACATGCCACCAACTCCACACTCACAGGCAACTTCAGCGCCACAGCCGTTTTCAGATAGCCCTCAATGCAAAGGCTCTAGACGCAAATATTGGTGTGAGAGCTAATTCAATCAAGGAAACACTGCATGTTGGTGAAGGGCATATTGAAGAAGGATCAGCCGAGTGGTTCTTGTGGGAGAACAACTCCATTTGGCTCACTAACTTCACACACCATCAGGCTTCCAAGCAGCTCTCAAGGAAACTCAGTTTTCACACTCTATGCTTAGTGCCCCTTTGAGTGCATTATCTAGGAATGAACCTGGTAGAGCATCCCACACAAACGAATGCTCCACATGCGGGTTTCACATGCCACCAACTCCACATTCACAGGCAACTTCAGCGCCACAGCCGTTTTCAGATTGCCCTCAATGCAAAGGCTCTAGACGCAAATATTGGTGTGAGAGCTAATTCAATCAAGGAAACACTGCATGTTGGTGAAGGGCATATTTGAAGAAGGATCAGCCGAGTGGTTCTTGTGGGAGAACAACTCCATTTGGCTCACTAACTTCACACACCATCAGGCTTCCAAGCAGCTCTCAAGGAAACTCAGTTTTCACACTCTATGCTTAGTACCCTTTGAGTGCATTATCTAGGAATGAACCTGGTAGAGCATCCCACACAAACGAATGCTCCACATGCGGGTTTCACATGCCACCAACTCCACATTCACAGGCAACCTTCAGCGCCACAGCCGTTTTCAGATAGCCCTCAATGCAAAGGCTCTAGACGCAAATATTGGTGTGAGAGCTAATCAATCAAGGAAACACTGCATGTTGGTGAAGGGCATATTGAAGAAGGATCAGCCGAGTGGTTCTTGTGGGAGAACAACTCCATTTGGCTCACTAACTTCACACACCATCAGGCTTCCAAGCAGCTCTCAAGGAACTCAGTTTTCACACTCTATGCTTAGTGCCCTTTGTATGGCTAGGACTGAAATGAACCTGGTAGAGCATCCACACAAACGAATGCTCCACATGCGGGTTTCACATGCCACCAACTCCACATTCACAGGCAACTTCAGCGCCACAGCCGTTTCAGATAGCCCTCAATGCAAAGGCTCTAGACGCAAATATTGGGTGTGACAGCTAATTCAATCAAGGAAACACTGCATGTTGGTGAAGGGGCATATTGAAGAAGGATCAGCCGAGTGGTTCTTGTGGGAGAACAACTCCATTTGGCTCACTAACTTCACACACCATCAGGCTTCCAAGCAGCTCTCAAGGAAACTCAATTTCACACTCTATGCTTAGTGCTCTTTTGTGTGCCTAGGACTGAAATGAAGCTTGGTCAGCATCCCACACAACGAATGCTCCACATGCGGGTTTCACATGCCACCAACTCCACATTCACAGGCAACTTCAGCGCCACAGCCGTTTTCAGATAGCCCTCAATGCAAAGGCTCTAGACGCAAATATTGGTGTGACAAGCTAATTCAATCAAGGAAACACTGCATGTTGGTGAAGGGCATATTGAAGAAGGATCAGCCGAGTGTTCTTGTGGGAGAACAACTCCATTTGGCTCACTAACTTCACACACCATCAGGCTTCCAAGCAGCTCTCAAGGAAACTCAGTTTTCACATTCTATGCTTAGTGCCCTTTGAGTGCATTATCTAGGAATGAACCTGGTAGAGCATCCCATACAAACGAATGCTCCACATGCGGGTTTCACATGCCACCAACTCCACACTCACAGGCAACTTCAGCGCCACAGCCGTTTTCAGATAGCCCTCAATGCAAAGGCTCTAGACGCAAATATTGGTGTGAGAGCTAATTCAATCAAGGAAACACTGCATGTTGGTGAAGGGCATATTGAAGAAGGATCAGCCGAGTGGTTCTTGTGGGAGAACAACTCCATTTGGCTCACTAACTTCACACACCATCAGGCTTCCAAGCAGCTCTCAAGGAAACTCAGTTTTCACACTCTATGCTTAGTGCCCTTTGAGTGCAATTATCTAGGAATGAACCTGGTAGAGCATCCCATACAAACGAATGCTCCACATGCGGGTTTCACATGCCACCAACTCCACATTTACAGGCAACTTCAGCGCCACAGCCGTTTTCAGATAGCCCTCAATGCAAAGGCTCTAGACGCAAATATTGGTGTGAGAGCTAATTCAATCAAGGAAACACTGCATGTTGGTGAAGGGCATATTGAAGAAGGATCAGCCGAGTGGTTCTTGTGGGGAGAACAACTCCATTTGGCTCACTAACTTCACACACCATCAGGCTTCCAAGCAGCTCTCAAGGAAACTCAGTTTTCACACTCTATGCTTAGTGCCCTTTGAGTGCATTATCTAGGAATGAACCTGGTAGAGCATCCCACACAAACGAATGCTCCACATGCGGGTTTCACAGGCCACCTACTCCACACTCACAGGCAACTTCAGCGCCACAGCCGTTTTCAGATAGCCCTCAATGCAAAGGCTCTAGACGCAAATATTGGTGTGAGAGCTAAATTTCAATCAAGGAAACACTGCATGTTGGTGAAGGGCATATTGAATGAAGGGATCAGCCGAGTGGTTCTTGTGGGAGAACAACTCCATTTGGCTCACTAACTTCACACACCATCAGGCTTCCAAGCAGCTCTCAAGGAAACTCAGTTTTCACATTCTATGCTTAGTGCCCTTTGAGTGCATTATCTAGGAATGAACCTGGTAGAGCATCCCCACACAAACGAATGCTCCACATGCGGGTTTCACATGCCACCAACTCCACATTCACAGGCAACTTCAGCGCCACAGCCGTTTTCAGATAGCCCTCAATGCAAAGGCTCTAGACGCAAATATTGGTGTGAGAGCTAATTCAATCAAGGAAACACTGCATGTTGGTGAAGGGCATATTGAAGAAGGATCAGCCGAGTGGTTCTTGTGGGAGAACAACTCCATTTGGCTCACTAACTTCACACACCATCAGGCTTCCAAGCAGCTCTCAAGGAAACTCAGTTTTCACACTCTATGCTTAGTACCCTTTGAGTGCATTAATTATCTAGAATTAACCTGGTAGAGCATCCCACACAAACGAATGCTCCACATGCGGGTTTCACATGCCACCAACTCCACATTCACAGGCAACTTCAGCGCCACAGCCGTTTTCAGATAGCCCTCAATGCAAAGGCTCTAGACGCAAATATTGGTGTGAGAGCTAATTCAATCAAGGAAACACTGCATGTTGGTGAAGGGCATATTGAAGAAGGATCAGCCGAGTGGTTCTTGTGGGAGAACAACTCCATTTGCTCACTAACTTCACACACCATCAGGCTTCCAAGCAGCTCTCAAGGAAACTCAGTTTTCACACTCTATGCTTAGTGCCCTTTGTTTGGCTAGGACTGAAATGAACCTGGTAGAGCATCCCACACAAACGAATGCTCCACATGCGGGTTTCACATGCCACCAACTCCACATTCACAGGCAACTTCAGCGCCACAGCCGTTTTCAGATAGCCCTCAATGCAAAGGCTCTAGACGCAAATATTGGTGTGAGAGCTAATCAATCAAGGAAACACTGCATGTTGGTGAAGGGCATATTGAAGAAGGATCAGCCGAGTGGTTCTTGTGGGAGAACAACTCCATTTGGCTCACTAACTTCACACACCATCAGGCTTCCAAGCAGCTCTCAAGGAAAACTCAGTTTTCACACTCTATGCTTAGTGCCCTTTGTATGGCTAGGACTGAAATGAACCTGGTAGAGCATCCCATACAAACGAATGCTCCACATGCGGGTTTCACATGCCACCAACTCCACACTCACAGGCAACTTCAGCGCCACAGCCGTTTTCAGATAGCCCTCAATGCAAAGGCTCTAGACGCAAATATTGGTGTGAGAGCTAATTCAATCAAGGAAACACTGCATGTTGGTGAAGGGGCATATTGAAGAAGGATCAGCCGAGTGGTTCTTGTGGGAGAACAACTCCATTTGGCTCACTACTTCACACACCATCAGGCTTCCAAGCAGCTCTCAAGGAAACTCAGTTTTCACACTCTATGCTTAGTGCCCTTTGAGTGCATTATCTAGGAATGAACCTGGTAGAGCATCCCACACAAACGAATGCTCCACATGCGGGTTTCACATGCCACCAACTCCACATTCACAGGCAACTTCAGCGCCACAGCCGTTTTCAGATTGCCCTCAATGCAAAGGCTCTAGACGCAAATATTGGTGTGAGAGCTAATTCAATCAAGGAAACACTGCATGTTGGTGAAGGGCATATTGAAGAAGGATCAGCCGAGTGGTTCTTGTGGGAGAACAACTCCATTTGGCTCACTAACTTCACACACCATCAGGCTTCCAAGCAGCTCTCAAGGAAACTCAGTTTTCACACTCTATGCTAGTGCTCTTTGAGTGCATTATCTAGGAATGAACCTGGTAGAGCATCCACACAAACGAATGCTCCACATGCGGGTTTCACATGCCACCAACTCCACATTCACAGGCAACTTCAGCGCCACAGCCGTTTTCAGATAGCCCTCAATGCAAAGGCTCTAGACGCAAATATTGGTGTGAGAGCTAATTCAATCAAGGAAACACTGCATGTTGGTGAAGGGCATATTGAAGAAGGATCAGCCGAGTGGTTCTTGTGGGAGAACAACTCCATTTGGCTCACTAACTTCACACACCATCAGGCTTCCAAGCAGCTCTCAAGGAAACTCAGTTTTCACACTCTATGCTTAGTGCCCTTTGTTTGGCTAGGACTGAAATGAACCTGGTAGAGCATCCCACACAAACGAATGCTCCACATGCGGGTTTCACATGCCACCAACTCCACATTTACAGGCAACTTCAGCGCCACAGCCGTTTTCAGATAGCCCTCAATGCAAAGGCCTCTAGACGCAAATAATTGGTGTGAGAGCTAATTCAATCAAGGAAACACTGCATGTTGGTGAAGGGCATATTGAGGAAGGATCAGCCGAGTGGTTCTTGTGGAGAACGGTGGGGAACTCGAACCTTCCATTTGGCTCACTAACTTCACACACCATCAGGCTTCCAAGCAGCTCTCAAGGAAACTCAGTTTTCACACTCTATGCTTACAGTGCCCTTTGAGTGCATTATCTAGGAATGAACCTGGTAGAGCATCCCACACAAACGAATGCATCCACATGCGGGTTTCACATGCCACCAACTCCACATTCACAGGCAACTTCAGCGCCACAGCCCGTTTTTCAGATAGCCCTCAATGCAAA